>NC_044330.1:16996884-17296884 GCF_007399415.2 Gopherus evgoodei
ATAGTCTGATATGCTTCGTAAGCCACCCCTCAGAAGGCAATGTAACATCTCACACAATATAAATATTTGATAAATTATAGTAACTAGAATGTTATAATGTACATATAAAATCGTGTCAGCCATTTGACAATCTAAAAAGACTTAAAAAACCTGTGAAGGAGAAAATGTCAGGTTGTATCAATGTGAATCATATACAATAAGTTATTTTTATCAAAATGATTGAAGCCTGAGTTTAGATACCTATGTATATCCTTTTATCTCATTTCATGATGGGACACAAGGACAGAAGGAATTGATCAATGTGAAACACAGAGGCTTTTTTGATACTTGCTTCAGTTCTCAGCACCAGTATGTCATGGCAAAATATAGTTAATAGAATTTTGCAAGAAAATCTGTGTTTTCACCTATCCTTGGATAGCTCATGTCACAGCAATTCAAAATCACACCTAGAAAGAAATTCAAAAGCAATGGTTCTCAACTTTTTCCACAATAGGACCCCTGCAGAACCCCTCTTCCATTTAATAATGTGGGAAAGGCATGGTGGTCTTAAGACCCAGGTTGACAACCTCACGCTCTAGAGAAATCAACCATAGGATCACACAAGGAGGGCAAGTGTCTTCTGAGCCCTTCATTAAAACTCAGGAGAATGCTCCAGCATCAAAGTTCAACTTCAAATATTGGAAAGTGACAGGTTCTGAGGGTAGGGGGAACACAGGCTTGGACAATGTTTTGGCCTCACAGGTTAGGAGAAGCTAGTCAGACCTATCTTGAGAATGAGATGCTTTCCTGGTGAAAAAACACTTTTTGCTTTTATGGTGTTTAGTGGAGGGAGTTAGGTGGTGTAGGAGGTGGCTGAGGCACTCACATAGGGGGAAGTAAAATCTTCCAAGGGCCTTATTGCAACATAGTCCGCACAGAAACCAGAAAAAGATGTTTTCTTAGTAGCAGAATGGAACCTGTTTGCTGGGGCCCTTGGATGTACCCAAGCACACAATTGGGCTGAACTGAATATGATCTGGCAGTCTTAAAAAACACAATATCCTTGCCATAATATCTTTTAATGTAATAGTTTTGTAAACAGCACTAATCAATTGTTTGGTTACAGTTGCTACATGATCTCCATATTAGAGCTACAAAATTATCCATTCTTTCTGATTTGAAATAGCACTGTAAACTGTCAAAATGTTATCCCCAAACCTGTCATATATGCCAGCAGCTCATTCACTGGCTAGTATCACTAAGTACTCCTAAGCCTTGCTCCTTCCTCTTGCACACAAACTTGATTCTTTTGTTGGGTCACTATTTCAGGATTTCCCTGAGTGAAGGTTTATGGCTACATAATTCTGAAATGCAAGTCAGTGTGCTGTGGGACTGCTTGCAGAAGAGACTTGGATAAAACTATAGGGAGGTTCCAACTACAGCATACAGTCCAGTTTCATGTAACTATCCATCATCCCTCGAGTTATACTAGTGTTAATACAATATTCAGAGCCCTAATATAATTTTTTTATTTAAAGTAAAAAAAAGTATGTGCACAAATACAGGAAATGATTACACAGTATAATGTTCAAAATAGTGTTCTAGGTGAAGCAGAAAAATACAATAGCAACAGTATTAAACTAGAAGAGTACCCAGAATCCAATCTGTATACAAAATGAGGTTACTCCACATAAACACATGATCCCGATGTAGACAGTTTATCTTTACAAGATATAATAACCTACTGTACTTGACTGCCCATGCCTGATTTCCCTGCTAAATATGCTGAGACAGTCTCTACACATTTAACAAAATTAACAGTTAATGTCATGGCACTTAGAATTTAGAAGAGAAAGTAAACAGACTTGCAGTGACAATCATTTAAAATATTTATCACTTTTTTTGTTAACTAAGTTGATACTAAAACAGAAGGCAGATCTTAAGGTTAAAATGCATAAATAAAAAGATGTGTATCTTCTGTAACATTATCTATAAAAAATGTTTTTGCATCAAGCACAAAAACTTCAAAGTGAGAATTCCATTTATCTTTATATACATGATGAAAATCTGAAAATACAATTCCCTATCTAAAACTGTTTTGCACTGAATATCCTATGAATTTAAGTCACTGTATAGAGCTCAGTTCATTCCTTATTGATAGCAGCCTGAGTTTAATACCAACAAATTCCAGACTTCTATACAGATGACGATTTTACAAGTCAAAGGCTAAATACGTCAAGATTATCCCAAATTTAACTTGTGTAGTGAAAAAAACCTTTAAGATTTAAATAGATTAAAGCCTAAATAGCAGCTTCTGATTTTAAGAGCCCAATTTGAGACATCTTACAGGAACATTATTTGCATGAGACTTGGGGGGGGCCAAACTCAGTATTTCCCAAAAGTTGAGGCACCCAAAACAGCTTGTCTGTTTTGAAAATGAAGCCTAATATTTTTTAAAATTTAGTCCTACAATGTATCTTGTAAACAAAAGTGGCCTAGGTACTGTACTATGGGCATGTACCAAGTAGTGTCCATCTCTTTTATTAAAGCTACTAAGTCAGTGTCCAAAACAGTTTAAGTATGCAAATGAAGATAATTCATACCACCAAAACTGAAATTATAGTGTCAATGCACTATAGTGTTCAAGGGAAAACAGCAGCAGAGGGGAAGCTCACTAACCTTAGGTAACTCTTGCTAAAGGCTTGTCTACATGGCTCTTGCAACTACATCAATGCAAACTAGGTACCTTTTAGAGCACGCCAGCAGGGTGTACACAGTACAGAATATTAGTGCACTATACAAATCACCCCCCAATGTGCTTTGCCAGCATAGTGTAGACAAGCCCAAAGGTGTGTTGTGTTTTCAGAATAGTGTTCTATTAAGTCTGCTTTTACTAATACTTAGCAGTTTAGCTTAAGCCTTTTATAGGAGAATTTATATAGATTTGACTCACTGTCTCTTAACATCCCTTTTCCTTACAAATGTTTTAAAACCAAGCTTAAAAATATATTTGAACATAAGAACATTTGGCATCTCTTCAGCCAATATAGCCCTCAAATATTCAAAACAATAATTTGATTATTTAGCTATCCATACGGACATTTATCACTTCTGATCAAGTCACTTCTTGTTTAAATTACTTTCATTTATTCCAATTTTTCAGCCAGTTACTTTGAGTCCACTGTGAAGACCTAAGATTTGGAAGAGATTATTCATAATTGAAAAACACCAAAAAAAGTTCAGGAGTCACTGTGGCTAGCCCTTCCACTTTTCAGATACTGGGTTACATGAATAAAAAACATGCACTCTTTTTTCCACTGGGAAGATGGAACGCTTTTCCAACAGCATGGCAATAAGATTCTATTAATTTTACTGTTTTCTCCTTAGCTAAGCTGTAGCTGTAAGGTAACCATTTAAGATCTACCAAAACTTAAGGAACAAATAGCATGAGGTCCTACATTCTTGAATATTAGCTGCCCATTTCTGCTAAAAAGAATTCTTTATGCAGATTTTTTTTCCTTTAAAAAAAAAAAACAAGTATGAAGTGAGTTCCACTCATTTAAAACTGATACATTACATCACTGACAGCCCTTGCTGAAAGGGACAGGCACTCACTTTTCACATACCCAAGTGTGTGCGCGTTACCCCCAGTTATAAATCAGAAGTAGGTCAGGAGTGGAATCTATTCAATTACGTGAGCATTATCTTCTCTTGGAACAGAATCAGTGTTCCGTAGTCCAAGAACGCTGCCACTCTCCTTCGCTCTACCCGTTTTAAAGAACTGCTGTCCTACTGTCATTTCAGTGTATGGGGAAAACACTACAGGTTCAACTGTAAACGTGGAAAAATCAGTGTACATAGCAAGGTTGGAGGAGAGAGGCTTTAGAAGTTACCAGAAACTGAAGTCTTGTCAGTCTTGCTGTTAAAATGCAAGTATTAATGGCTTTTAATGCTGTTTCATTATGTGCTCTAATGCAACACATGCTCTTGAAGCAGTAAGAAGATTTTTCTTTAAGCAGACAGCTACATTACTTACAGCAGTTTAAACTGAAAAATCCACTAGCTGAGAGTTAGCAACCAATGGCTGCTTCTATATTAAAATTAGACTTTGGCAAGATTGCTGGTAGATTAACGTTTCAATTTGTTTTGCAACCTAACACAAAAAGTTCAGCATGATAGCAAGTTGTAACAACCAAGATTAAAAATCTCTGACTCCACAGTTGGTGGCAAACGTAAAATGTTTTTCATTTGATACAAGTGCAACCAAATGGCAAGTTGTTTATCCATGCAGAAAACAAGTGAGATGCAATATATGGCACAGTCCAGAAACGAAAGATCAGACACATTCCTCAGCGGACATCAAAAGAGGATTAATATATTCAAAGCCTTCAAACTCAGATTGGTCAATCTTCTTCACAATATCACTGTTAAAATAAAAACTAGTTAGTATCTTGCGTTAACACAAAATTGCTCCTTGCAATATTACTCAGAATATCAAAGTTGTATAAAAAGGATTAAGAAACTAAAGCATAAAGAGTTGGTCTTAAACTTTAGAACCCAAAGGTGGACATTCTTTCACAGTGCTCTGAGGAACTGGAGTCAAGAAGTTGCAGGGAAGTGAGCAACAAACAAATGCATAAAAGAACAGGCAACAGCCCTCTTCTGGTCTTCATCCAGGCACCAAACTAGGCCCAGCCACTCAATCTCAGTGCAGCAAAATTGTCTCACACTAACTTATTTCTCTGCCAGCCTCTAAACACAAAGTTACTTCTGGCTTCAAACTATGTTCTGCCCTCCCAGTGGCTGCTGCTGTCCCTGTCTTTACCAAAGAGAGGTGGGGGCTGGACACTGCATACAGAGGTGGTGTTCCAAACTTCAAGGAAAGAAGGTATGAGGCTGACTCCATTTAGGACAGCTGACTTGGTTTCTCCTGCCCTTAGGTCCTTCTGGCACAGCATTTTTCCTCGGTCTGTGAGGTTAAACCCTTCTAGAATGGATGGTGTCTTAAAAAATTAAGCAATTAGTTACTACTCCTCTCATCAGTGTATCTTCACTTAACTATCTCAAGCAAGATACTTCTTTACAATAAGCGTGAGGGGAGAGTCAGGCTGTCAGTCTTTAAGTCGTGTAAGACATCCTCAATATTTGAACAATAATCATTATGGAACATTTGTATCAGCTGATAGTGCTTACAAGTTACTCATGCATAATGTTCCAAAGTTATTTCATTAAATACTATAGAAAGTCCTCAAGCTCCTAAAATAAAGAGAGCAGTCTGTTTTAAGCTAATTACTAAGGGAGGCAGGAAAGGCAAATCTTACTTGTGACTGAATTTTCTCCCTCAGGCCCTACTGTGACAGCAGGGATGTCTAAGCTACACTGTCAGCTTCATCTGAGTTAACCAGCATCTGAATGGGACTTTTCAATCCTGTTAAGGTAACTCTAAATCTAACACAACTGGAAATAAAACAAACCACCACCCTTTTCTCCTGTCAAATACCAAGAGTGTCTGAGACACAAATTCTTAGACTGCAGTGTCCCAAGAAATCAAATAATGAAATTAAAACAACCCCAAAATCTTGGTTTTAAAGATGGACTAGACTGCAAAATATGGCTTGTGTTAATAAGCACCAACTCAGTGGGTGCTGAGCTCCCACTGACAGCCCCCCTATCGGCTCCCTCCCTGCCCCGTCAGTGTTTGTGGCTCACCAGCAGGCCCTGCTGATCAGTACCTCCCCCTCTCTCCCCACCATGATCAGCTGTTTCGTGACATGCAGGAGGTTTTGGGAGGGAGGGGAAGGAGTGAGGGAGCAACGTGCTGGGGGAGGGGGCAGGGGCAGGGCCTTGGAGGAAAGGGTGGAATGGAGGCAGGGTCTGGGGCAGAGCCAGGGGTTGAGCACCCCCCAGCACACTGGAAAGTCAGCACCTGTGCCTGTGTTAGCAAAATGTCTCTTTGCACCTTTATAATTTACTAACCTTTTTGAAAAAAGGTTTTCTTAAGTTTGAGTTACTTACTCATCATCTGGAGTGAGCTGGACAGGTTCATTAGTGAACTGGGAATCAAAGTTATCCAGACCAAATTCACCTGATATATTTGGTTTAAATGGAGGAACCACCTGTTTTTGTTCCATCTACAAATAATTTAAAGTAAGTATGAGTAACAGCCTATCAGAGATTATATTTATGTTTAAAAAAAAACTGAGTTCTGAAAAGATTACTTAAATTTCTCATTTGTACCTCTTACATATATTCCAGCAAATCAATCAATCTAATGTCTATGGTTACTGTGTGTAAAAGGGTTAATGGAATCCACATCCTCTCTTCACAGTATAATTAAAAAAATTATGAAGTTATCAAATTTGGCATCCCTTTTAACTTTCACTTAAGACAAGCTATCAGGGTTATACTGCATATAACAGAACACACACATCAGTGTTTACATACCAGATCCCAATCAACATTGCGGAAGAATGGATGTCCCTGAATATCTGCAAATCCTGTTTGAGGATGGCAGCCTAAACGTTCCTTTGGATCCTATGGAAGAATGAAAATGTTTCAAAGTGAAAAATAATTTGGAGAATGTGTGATCTCTAGCACACAATGATAAAGTTACTCATTATAGATTTCATAAGACACACTCATGTCAAAGCTGTAAGGTGTATTAGGCTAATGCACTGGCCAAAGTAACCCTATTCTCAAATTTAAATTAGCAAGTGTTTTACTCCGCTTTCAGAAATAAGAAGAATTGCCTAATATACGCTGTAATTCAGTTACAAGCTTCTGTATTTGGTTATAGGCCCCCCCCCCCTTTTTTTTTTTTAGTTAAGATGTGCAAACATCAAAATATATTGCATGCTTGGGACTCAGGTCACAACTGGGTTTAATCTGGGAATTTTCATAGGTGGAGAATGTCTGATAATCCCATCAGAAGACCCCAGCTTACAGATAAAGTTAACTGATGGAAGATTATATTGCTGACTTCACTGGGCGTCTCCTATAGACTTCCTTGGCTCGGAGACAACCATGCTACAGCAAGTGTAATAGGACAGGAGGAGGGAAAGAGATGAACAATGGAACTTCAAAGGATAATAGCAACCCTTGAAAAATGCTTCATTACTTAAGTCAAGTAGTGCTTAGTTGGGTACTGTTACGGATGGCTACCTCCAATGTAATACCACTGAAATTTTTATCATTTAAAAAAAAAAAAAAAAGGACCAAAAGTCAGGATCAAGGTGTGTTTTTCTTATAGGTTTCCACAGTCATTTTTGTATAACAAAATGTCCATGGCTCAGATGGAGGTGGTAACACTCCAAATTTAAATGAAGCAATCCTAACAAGCCTAGTTTGTGAACAAATCTGTGGGTTAGTTGTAGGTCAGCTGCAGCAATGCTAGAGCACAGCAGTCTCCAACCTTTTTATGCCCAAGATCACTTTTTGAATCTAAGGGGAACCCAGGATTTTCCCCACCCCTTCCCCAAAGCCCCACCTCACTCACTTCATCCCCTGTCTCCCCTACCCTCACTTACTTTCACCGGGCTGGTACAGGGGGTTAAGGTTCAGGGGGGCAATCTGGCTGAGGGGCTTGCAATGTGGGAGGGGGCTCTGGGCTGAGCCTGGGGCCGGTGATTGGGGTGCAAAAGGGGGTGAAGGGTGCAAGCTCTAAGAGGGAGTTTGGGTGAATGAGGGAGCTCTGGCCTGGGGCAGAGTGTTCAGGTGCAGGGTGTGAGCTCTGGGGGGTCAGGGCTGGGACTTGGGGTGCTGGCTCTGGGAGAGGACTCAGAGATGGGGGTTTGGGTGTGGCCTCCCGCCAGGCAGTACTTACCTCTGCTGGCTCCCGGTCAGTGGCGGGTGCAGCAAGGCTAAGGTAGGCTCCCCGCCTACTCTGGTTCCACGCTGCTCCCGGACGGTAGCAACATGCCCCTATGGTGGACGGGGCGGGGCGCACGTGGCTCTGCATGCTGCCCCTTTCTGCAAACATCGCCCCTGCAGCTCTCCTGGCCAATGGGAGCTGTGGGGGCAGTGCTTGCAGGCAGGAGCAATGCGCAGAGGGAGACCCCTGCCCCCGGGACTGCGTTGGCTGCTTCCGGGAGTGGCATGGGGCTGAGTTAGACAGGGAGTCTGCTTTAGCGGCAGTCACACTACATTGCTGGAGATCGTGATCGACTGGGAGATCCTCTGCTATAGCACAAGTTTAACTTTTATTGAAAAAATTAATAAGCATTTGCAGCCAGTTCATGTCAATTTTTCAAGCAATTTTTAAATACCAAAGACACTGAATGAGATAGACTGTGTCGTCACATTTGAAAGTGAAGTTTGTCAAGCCCAGAAACAAGCATTCAAGTCCTTCACTAACTAACATGGGGTGAGGCATTTTGTTCTGAAATAAGTCTTAAGTGATCTCTTAGAAGTTCCTTTCTGAAATATTCTGGCAATTCTGTTTCAATGCAAAATTCTACACACATCAAGTCCACCTACTTCCAACCATTCAAAATAATTATGATCTAGCAAACCATAAAGTACCAGAGAATTTCAGAAGTGATGTTTTTACCATAATTTTTGAAACATCTGTTTCCCCAATGCCTGGTCAATATGGCCATTCTGTGCATTTCTAGGCCTTTTATTTTGTGGTTTACCCATTAGCTCTGAATATCTGCAAAGTTTCAGGTTTTAAAAACAATTAAACAGTAAAAACAAAAAACAAAAAAAGCCAAATATATGTCAGTTCTATCTATTAAGAATTCTGTTTTAGAATAGCCCATCCCAGGCCCAGACCTTGTCTGCTGAGCTTCAGCTTAGGGGCAATTTTAATTTCAGTTATACTCTTGTAAGTGTAAGTTGACAATGGGAGCTCTTGAAAACCTTAGTCCAAATATAGGGCTTTAGCTCTTACCTTGTTAAGAAAACTTTTTAGAACACTTGCTGCTTTAACAGAAAGGGATCGTGGAATACGGATTTGTTTTTCCAAAATGACTAGAAGAATAGAGAATTTAAGACATCAGCACTTTGTATGGTTAAAGTTTCTTCTCTTTGTAAAGCAATGTTTTGTAGAGAAAACAAAAACACTAAATCAAGTGGATGCCACTTAATAGCAACCCCAATATAAACAACCTCCTGGAAGCAATCCCATCCTATTAATTAATGTTAATGGGATTTGGATACTGGCAATGACATGCCACTTACTGAATTTTTTTTTTTTGGGTGGGGTGAGGGGTAGAAAGGCCACAGCCACAAGCAGGTTTGTGGGGCTGGTTTGTACAGCCAGGAAGGAAGCACAGGAAGGTGCCTTTCCTGGCAGCAACCCCAAAAAAGCTGCCTGCAGCTGGTACTGCCATGTACCAGTGCTTCCTTTCCTGGTTGCAGTCCCGCAAACCTGCCTGTTCTCAGGGATTGCACAGGAGATAAGGGGCAGAGATGCCCACATCCACAACCCTGCCAGAGACCCAGTGCTGCAGACTGGGACAGGAGGCTGTGGGCAGGACAGCAGTGGAGACAGGTACTGTGCAGAACAGTGGCCCTCCATTGCTGCCCTAGCCACAGCCTTCCCTCCCCAGGGAAAGCCCTGGCATCTGAGCTGCATCCATCCTCCTCACAGACAGATTTGCAGGGCTGCAGCCAGGGAAGGCACGTTCCAGTGCTTCCAACTGCAGCCCTGCAAACCTAACTTCTTTTTGGCAACTGCCAAGTAATGGTAACTTTCTGTTGTCAGCCAAAGGATTACCAATAAGCAGAATCTATTGTACGTTAAAACCTCACCACTACTCACCTTGAAAGAGATAATCTTCTGTGTTTTGATCGGGGTTATCGGAGCTTCCAACAATATCAAATGGGGATCTGCCAGCCATCATTTCAAACATAAGTACACCTAATGCCCACCAATCAACACTGAAGCCTAGGATTTTAAAGAATACAAATCAGAATATAAGCTATTTTATCAAGGAGGACTTATTAAAATAAGTATCAGTGCTAACTATATGAAGAACAAGGTATATTTTACTAATGAATAATCAGATATCTTGACTGTCAGTAAGGCATGCAATGGTCAAGTTATGACCTAAAGACTACTGTACGTTTAAGATGGGTGTGACAGTGGCAACAGAAGTCCTCTTGTTCATTATGTGCAGGATGGAAGGCAGTACTCGGGAAGGAGAAGGAATGGAGACTTAAAAAGTTGGTGCTGGAACCTCTCAAGTTTAAACAGTAATTTTAGTATTTAAGGGGGAATAAAAAACTCAATCTCAGCAGTGTATTAACAGCATTTTTTGGTGGCAGGCTACACTGTTATTAGTGTCAAACACTGCAATAAATAAAAATTGTTATTTATGCAGGTGACATCACATGTGTTCACTGCTGAAGACAGGGATCAATTAACAGTTCTAATAGCTTGATTTTCCTCAAGGCTGAGACTGCTATAAAGATAATCTGCTTAGCCTGCGGAGAATCTGGCAGAAAAGAGAAAGGGGCCTTGTATCACTGAAAATTAAGCACACCTAACTAGTTCTGAAGACAATACTAAGCCATCTCCCTCCTCTGGAGGAAAGGCAACTGTGATAGGTCATAGGGTGAGCCTCAGGCTTTTGCCATAAATATAAGACCCAAGTAATGCAATGTTCCAGAACTATCTGCAAACTAACTAGCAAAATACCCTTTTGCATTTGTATAACTAAAAGTGGTCAAGTTAATCCTGAAAAAAAAAAAAAAAGTGTTAAACCTACAAGAGAACTTGTACATTCTGTGTTTAAATAAATTTTAATAGCTATTACAAGTCACTAGATATAAACAAAGAAAATGTATGGATAAAGCATTTTAAAATGCTTAAGTACCTGTTTACTTGATAGTATCTGCGACCCAATACTTAGATTTATAAGATAGAGAGCTACAGTGAAAAAGGGAACAAATGATCAAGTTCTAAGCTAACAGATGATTTACCACAGAGATAGGAAAGAGGCAAATTTATCTCGGACCAAGAAAAGAATGATTCTTTACCTTAGAAGAAAGATGAATAAAATGAGATGTAATGAAAATACACAATGAATAGTATAGAGAAGGTAGATGAGGAATTTTTGTTCCTTGTGTCATGACACAATAAGAGAATATTCTATGAAATTAAAGGGTGGCAAATTCAAAACTGAATTCCCCCACACCTCCCACAAAATGCACAACTAAACTATGGAACTCTGTCACAAAACATTAACTTCTTGGCCTCAATGACAAGATTGAAAAGAGACTGACTGGACATTTATATGGATAACAATCCAAAGTTATAATAGCTAATGTTAATAAACTGTGGAAGATATTAAAACCTCATGCTTCAGGGTTTAATTCTAATTATAAAGGATTAAACCACTACCTAATGGGGGGAAACAGACTGTCCCATATCTGCATAAAATGAGGTATTTTGCCCCATCCTGTGAAACATCTAGTGCTGACCACTGCTGGAGACAGAATAGTGGACTAGCTGGACCATGGGTCTGATCTAGTATGGTGATTCTTATTTTCTTCCACAAATCATTTTATAAGGAAGTTTTAACAGAAATTTATTACAGCTCAAGTATTTTATGACACAGCACTGAAATCAAATTACCATAATCTTCTCCTCGCAAAATCTCAGGAGCAATATAGTTGGGAGTTCCACAGAAAGTACTGGTTGTATCTCCAGGCCTTAATCCTTCCTAAAAAAGGAAAAGAAAACAGAGGGGAAAAGTTTTACAACATTTGCTAAAAATTCCTTCTACTTGCTGTCACATTATAAAACAACTATACTTTGTGAAGTGACCCATACCAAAATAAACTACCAGACTCATGCATGTAATCTGCATGCAAAGCACTATATTTCTTCTACAAAAATAGATCTGTATGCAGAGTGTACAGTGCACTAAGAAAAGCTATGTCTTCATTGCACCTGTCTACATTCACTGTTTCCTGATAATGGTCAAAGAATGAAATTATATATTCTCTTTATAGCACAGTAGCTGTTTAAGATACAAAAAACTACTATGTTAAATGCATATTCATTAAAAAACCAAGTCATGTTTTAGGCAACAATACCTTAATTACCAATCAGAATCTGTGTTTAGGTATAATGGATTGCAGTGCTTTCCATGGCATGCAAGGCGCAACACAGATCTAAAACAATTTAATGCAATTGCAGTGTCAATGGAAATCTGGCTTCATCTAATCTAAAAAAAAGCTAAAGACCACAAAACGACAGTCAAAACAATTCAGAGAAGCTTCTATTCCTATTACTAGTCAGCATGACTGATCCAAACAATGAAGGTCAGAAGTTAAGCCCAGGACAGGCAAAACATCTTGAAGTATGGCTGAGGGAAAGTAATGAGTTTGTTCTCTCCTTCTAGCATTTAAAACAGACTCCAGATTCCTATCCCAAACCTTTGTTTGCAGAAGTGGTATATCACAATTGGTTGCATCAAAATGGTGGGAAATTGTAGAAGTGATGTTCCTGATCAGACCACCACGGAATTCAGAATTTTGACGATTTAAAAAAAAAAAAAAAAAAAAAAAAAAAAAAAAAAAAAAAAAAAAAAAAAAAAGGACCTGCACTGTTCTCCAGCCAGTTCAGCATCAGTGTGTGCTTTTAGCACATTTGTACTGATTTGGGTGAAACTAACAGCCTACTGTTTGAACAATAAATAGAAAAGTACTGGTATGCAAGAGCTGATACAAAAGAGTGGCAGATTTAACTAGTTAATAGATTGGGAATTATCTTTTGTTTTAGAAAGTGCATGCATTTTTCCATTTGATGTATAAATAAATGTATGGCATTAAGTCACAGTATGTGTTGTGTTTCACTTCATAAAGCCTTTTATTTTCCCAACTGAAGAAAAAAATTAAGAAAAAAAAAAGTAGCGTTTTTTCAGGATTTTGAAGGCAACAGCCCTGATTGCCATGTCCAGATTTCCGTCCAATGGATTGGAACACAATTCTCTAGTCAGTCACACGCGGACAGGGTGTTTTTTGCTGCCATGGCTATTTGGGCATCCAATAGCCTTAAGGAAAGACCCTAAGGCTGAAACTTGCTTAATCTGAAGACAAATATGCTCACTGGACTATGCTCTAGAGAAGGCAAGTAGATGGAAGGCTGCTCTGCACAGCTGTTTGTCACCAATAACTTCTCCAAAGGACCAAAAATCTAAGAAAGTTGAATATTTTATCATTTGGATTCTTAAAAATTTCGATGTGCTCTCTTTGCTGATTCCACCTGCAGTAGTATTGAGGTTGGGGCAATCCTATGCTAACAAACATGGAATTAAAGCTCTAAGTGTCAGTCATTTACACTTTTGCTGCGATTAGAGTTGGTACGATAATCTACTTAATACATCTTTTCACCTTGAGCCTTGCAGCTCAAATCCTCACAAAACTCCTGAGAAGCAGTCAAACATTATCCATATTTCTAGAAAAGTACAGCAATACTAAGTAACTTTTAAAAGATCACTCCAAATATGGGGTACACTAAGCAACTGGCCTCTTGGAAGTGTAAGAGAGTTAGCATAATACTTTAGTCCACTGAAGTCATAGACAAAATTAATCCTTTAAAGAGTTTTCACGTCCAGTTTCAGACACTATTTTCTCCATATTATAAACATTCACTTTCTGAACTACATTATGTGGGCAAAACACTTGATATGTTTCAAAACTAAGTTTAAACTTGAAATTGTACCCGAGGTTGAGGATCAGTGTGAGGGGCACATTTGCCCTGCACTGGTACTGCGAGGGTAACTCTACTCTCTGGTCTGAGGAGACCATGGCCCCCTTGGCCCTGCTAGGCAGGCTCCAGCTCGAGACTAAGTATAAAAGGGAGAAACTCTGCTCACTCTGGGCTGACTGCCGAAGAGGGAGGACGCACACTGCGAGCTCCAGCTCAGGAACCATAGAAGCCCCAGACAGCAGAAGCCAGAGACACAGACTCAGGATGCCCAAGGAATGACAGAAATGCTGGGAACCAAACAGACTAAGAAGCCCAGAGACTGTGGAACCGCTGCACCAGGGACAGGGTAGGAATTAGCTCAGGGGGCCTAGTTATTGTGCTGAGTGGGGTCAGTGTGTTTTTGGTAGATTCCCCACTGATTCAGTGGCAGACATACATGCCAGTAATAAAGCATTGAGCTATGAGCCAGTGGAACAGGGAATGGCCCGGATCCCCCTACCCGGCTGCCATCCACGCTGGGGTAGTGGTCCACTCTCCTGACTGACCACTAGGCCACACAGACCTACTGAAGTGGGCAGTTATACTGACTCCAGCCATCAGTCCATACAACCTTGAGAGAGCAGCCATATTGACTTTTACCACTAGGCCATGCTACCTCAAGACAAGGAGTGGTTGTAAAGATGTGGCTGTGGGGAAGTAATTACCCTCACTCTACCCCAAGTGGGTACGGGGTGCATTTGCCCTGTGACAATCAGGCACAGAAATAAAAAACCCTCTTAAACGCAGCTGCTTTCCATGCTTACTTTGCTCTGTTGTGGCTTTGTTTTTATTTATATATAAAAAATGCAAGATTTACTACTGAAATACCTTAAGAGTGATATATAATTTATTTAATAGTTATGTGATATTTTAAATAGGCCCCACAGAGTGAGCTTCTTTACTTTGTGTAAGCCATTTGCCCCTTTACAATCTGCCCCATTGTATTTTATTCTTTACAAAGGGCTGACAATTTTACTATGTAAACAAGACAAAGTGTTGAGTTGGCTCATTTTTCTACAGATGCTGAAAATCAAGTTAGTCTTCATAGGTGTCCAAGTGTTATATAATACTGCATTATAATCCATTAGGCTTCCTGAAGACTCACCGCAGTTCAGGAACAAATGTCTGGATTTAAACAAAGATTCACCTGAGTGCTTGCAACACAAACATAAGCTGCTCTTTTTATTTCAAGTTATTAACCAGGTTAAGACTTGAAAAAAACCTCAAGTAGTCGTCCTTTACTCTCTTGAGGTTGTTACTACATTTAATGATCTATAGGGATGCTCTCTCAAATACCCACATATTAATAAATTTGAATACAGCGAGAACAGGTGTGTGTGTGATGAACTCTGGCAAATTTCTAACAGACCTTAAAAAGCAACCCAAGGAACACTAAAAGCCTAAACAAGACAGGAACAAGAAACAGCACTAGAACAGGAATTCACAACTACACTTCTTAAACAGGAGGAGGATTTTAGTGTAAGGGAGTGAAACATTTCAACAGGCATTTAATGCCTAATAGACAGTCAAAATGCAGGAAAAAATGGTCAAACAGTTTATAGTGATTCTGAAAAGTTAACAGCTGAGTAGCAGTTCTAGTCAAATTTCAATAATTTATTGGAAGCACCTACCTTTCATACCACTGAAACAAAAGCTTCTGAAAAAAATTAAGCAGCTTAGTTGTCAAAAAGATGAAGGAAAGGCTCTCATGACTCTTTTAGGAAAGCTTGTCTTACATATATCTAGATTTGGTGGAAGATTCTATATACACATTAAATCGACACACCACAATAAGAGACATATCCCATAAACGATGACTTGGCAGCCAAAAGAACACTTTTATAAACTGCCATAGATTTGGAAGACAAATGCCAATCTTAAAAGCTTTTAATACTATGTTTAAGACAATGTAGTTCTCACTCTTCCCTGAACACACGCACTGAGCCTAGCTTAAATGGCACATATGCAGAGCTCCACTCCTGGCCTTTAATAAGATAGTTGAAACTTGAATGCTCTACCCGTAAAACTGAAGCTCCTGGAAAGCACAAGTAAAACTTTCTGAGATGAGGATCCAGTTTAGGAGAATTGACCCATTATGGTGCTCAATGAGAAAATTCTAATTGTCCATCACTTTAATTGAATGAGCAAATTCGTGCAAGCAGACATAGGCTTTCGATCCTAAACATTTTGTAAGAACAACATTTAAATCAGAAGTAAACTAGACCATTTTGAAAGCTGAATTCCACACTTTGTAATGAGTTGTGATTGTATTTCCCTGTCAAGCACCTGACATGCAACTTATTTTTCTCCAATGCCTAACAATCAGCTTACAACTGAAAAGTGCACAACATGGGAAAGACAAGTTCATGTTTCAATATTACAGCCACAGTATGAAAGTGGACAATGCTATTTTGGAAAGAGGAGAGCAAAGCAGTCTTTAAGAAACATGCTGATATTCCTTACATGACCTATTTTCCGGCTATTTTTAGGGTGAGACCTCTCTCCCATCCAGCATCTGAAAGAATTGTTATCCTCATTCTGTAGCCCAAGCATACTTATCTGTCTGCTTTGCCTGCAAGCAAAGTAGTGCCTTAATTTTTTCCCCGGAATTATCTTCAATCTGGTCTGAATATTTAACTCCTCTGGAAAATGTGGGGAAAAACTACGCAAGGCAGTTCTCTTGTGGTGCGGAAGCAATGACCAGCAGCCTAGTGATGATCATTTTAGAAAGGGCCCTGCTCCTAGCCTGCCTCCAAGACAAATATCAAAAGGTTGTCCCTTCTGTTTGGGCTGAGGCACACTGGGATATGGGAGAGACAGCCAAGGCCCTTTATAGAACTGGACTTCTTTCCCATTCTCAGAAGACTGAATGGACACATCTCCTGGCTAAGAGACACAGAAAGCTGTTACTCCCATCTACATGTACGCTGAATTCATGTATTAGGGTTCATCTGTTTAAAATAACACAAGGCTGAAACATTCATGGGCAGAGGGTTGAGGTAATTCCCTCATTTTAGGTTTTCCATTTTCAGTTTATTATTTTAGCCTGCTACATTCTGCAATAAGCTTTAGATCCCAATTTACAATGGGTTGTAGAACCAGAAGGCAGGAGTGTTTTTACACATTTGAGTAGTTCAACATTTCTTGTTCTTCCTTCTTCATTTTAGTTGCAGATGAGACAAAGCCTTCTTTTTCCACATGAGGTGTATACAAGTTGATAACAGACTGAGTCAGTTAATAAACTAACTTAAGTTACAAGGTACCCAAGCAGGAAGTTTCACATTTTATCTGTTCAGAAATAATTCTCCCTCACCTTGCACATGCCATAGTCTGTGAGTTTAATGTGCCCCTCAGAATCCAGTAACACATTGTCGAGTTTCAAGTCTCTGTAGATTATCCCTCGCTCATGAAGATAGTTCAATGCTAGACTGATTTCTGCAGAATAAAACCTAGAATGAAATAAGATACATTGATGACACAAGGTTCCTTAGTTTTGCAAAATAGATTTACAACTACAGCATAATAAATAGTGCAGCAATGAAGTGTCCTTAGTGTAATTCTACTCTGAAAACCAATACTATTTATTCAGTCATAGCTGCTTATAAGCACAAAAATACGTTCACTGCTGAGAGATGTATTGGCTCTGCAGGGCTCAGAGTGAATTGGATTCTATTCCTTTTGCACATCAAAATTGTTGACCAAGTTCATGCTGCAGTGACAAATCTGACCTCACCTCAATCACACCTGTGATCCCACTGAAGCTACACAGATGTAAATTGGGGTGAAGAATTTTCTCAGTAGTGATGATACATAAACAGAAAGAGCTCCATTGAATCCTCAGATCACAGAAGAGGTTTACGGAGATGGAAGCTGAGAAGATACACACACACACACACACACACACACACACACACACACACACACACCTTTGACCGTAAAGGGAACAAATTTATCTTATCAATATACAATCTATATGCAACACTTAAACTGGGAGGGTGTATCTAGTGGGATCCCCCTGGAGTCAGTTCTGGGTCTGGTACTATTCAATATTTTCATTAGTGACTTGGATAATAGGGTGGAGAGTACACACACACAACTTGAAAATTATATGAAGCTGGGAGCAGTTGCTAGCACTTTGGAGGACAGGACTAGAATTCAAAGTGACCTTGACAAATTAGAGAATTGATCTGAAATAAATAAGATGAAATTCAATAAAAGACAAGTGCAAGGCACTTCACATAGGAAGGGGAGAAAAAAAAATCAAATGCACAACTACAAAATGAGAACTAACTGGCTAGGTGGTAGTAATGTGAAAAGGATCTCTGAGAATCACAGTGCATCACAAACTGAATGAGAGTCAACAACATGATGCAGTTGCAGAAAAGGCTAATGTTCAGGGGAGTTAAGACCCAAAGTAACTGTCATCCGCTGCTTGGCACTGATGAGGTCTTACCTGCACTACTGTGTCCAATTCTGGGCATCACACTTTAGCAGTGATGTGGACAAATTGGAGAAAGCCCAGAGCAGAGTGAAAAAACCAATACAGTTTAGATAAAACTGATGTAAGAGGAGAAGTTAAAAAATGGTATGTTTAGTCTTGAGAAAAGAAATGCAAGGGGGAAGCTGATGATAGCTCTTAACATATTTGAAGACTGTTACAAACACGACAGTGATTGACTGTTCTTTGTGTCCACTGAAGATAGGACAAGTAGTAATTGAAAGATTAACTGCAGCAAGGGAGATTGAGGTTAGATATTAGGAAAAACTATGTAATTTTAAAATTAGTTAAGCACTGGAATAGGCTTCAAAGGGAGGTTGTGAAATCCCCATCTTTGGAAGTTTTTAAGAACAGGCTGGACAAACAGGTGTGGTCTAGGTTTACTGGGTCCTGCCTCAGCATAGGGGGCTGGACTAGATGACCTCTCAAGGTCCTTTCTAGCACTACATTTCTCCAATTCCGTTGTCTAAAATTTTAAATTACAGAGTCACTCTTTAGATTTCAGGGTGATTCTAGTGTGAACAGGACCAAGTACTTCTGGTTAATATTACTGTCTTTATTCTGAATTAAAAAGGTATCTGTAGCTTGCAGCACTAAAATTAAATAGCTACATTATAGGAACTCATCTCACGGAAAAAGGAGAATTTCTTGACCCAAATATCTCCGTCTCTTAACTCCTTCCCATATGGGGAATGCAAGAGTTGGGAGGCCAGTGTCAACATAAACTTTACACTGATGCATCATGTCAGAAATGCAGATTTCATGTGAACAATATTCTCTCAAATTAAACATACCTGGAATGCTCCTCAGGCAGTTTCCTCTGCCGCTGCATATGAAACATTAAATCGCCTCCATTTACGTACTCAATTACAAAAAATAATCTGAAACACAAAAGGTATATTATACAAAACTGGATTGTTTCAGCTTTACATTTGATCTTCCCGTTTACCCTCAGAGTCCTTGGAGCTTGATCACTTCTCAACAGTAGAACTGACAGGGTCTAGCAAGGACTTTCTTTCCATCTCTCATAATATGGATTGGAATGGGTTACTCCCATGCCAACACCTTATGTTCAGGTCTCCATATTTCAGGGCCTCTCTCAATAGAGAAACAAAATTTGTCCTGGGCCTTCCTTTATTACTAAAGGAAGGTAATTAAGCCTTCCTAGGTTCCCAAACCACCAGGGCTTCTAAGTTTCTTTAACAACATTTATAAGTGTTATACAAAAACAGTTAATCAGACTCCAAGGCCAGAAGAGACCATTGTGAGCATCCAGTCTGACCTCCTGTAGAACTGTCCTAAAATAATTCCTTCTGAACTAAGAATTCTACCAGTGCTCTGTCTGAACTACCCACTCCCAGCAATTATGTGAATTGTTCCCAAATCTACCTCTCTACACCCAATCCCACCACTTAGTCCAGCTGTGCCTCTGATAACCTTTGAGATGTCTGAGGCAATCACAAACTTCAAAGCTGAACTTATTTCCTCATGATTTCCATCACTGACAACCCAACTATCCTTCATTTATCCAGTGTTGTATTTGACTACTCCCCACCCATATATCCAGTCTCCCACAAGGTCTCTCTAATACTATATAAAGAAAATGCAGTTTCCTCACTATCCTTGCTGTTTAGGCCATCTTTTGCCTTTATTTTAAACCTTCTCTCTCATATCCAAGCTATCAAATACCACTACTAAAATAATCTCTCCTGCCACCTCATCATTCCTTTTTGAATTTCTTCATTCACTTCCTATTTAAATTGCATCATATTCAAGCTCCTTTCCATCATCGAAGCCTCATGTAACCTCATCCCCTATTACATCTATTCTCATTTCTTCACACTCTCTCTCATCCTCTATGCTTCTACTTCTTTTCTTCTATCCTGGGCTTTTTCTTCTATCATACTGTCTCCTGGGCTTAGGTTAGTTTCCTTCTTCACGAAGCACGCCTCCTTCAAATTCCCTTCTTCTCAGAATCCTTTTGTTTACAAATCACCACAGACGTTTATGGTGCTATAGTTTTTAGTAATTATTCTGCATTCAATGTTTGGATAGCCCTTTGGGATACCTACCAATATAAAAAAATGTCATGAAGAAGTGTCACAAATAGACACTCTGTTAGTTTCTGACCTTACCTGCTTTCTGTCTGGAAGCAGGAGTGTAGTCCAACAAGGAAAGGATGATTTGAAGCCTGTTCAAAGACGTGTTTTTCTGTCTGTACCCAATCAATATCCTATTTATAAAAACATCCCAAGCTTAGAAAACAATGTCGTCTTTGCATTTCTTAGGTGAAATACTATTTAAACTGTATCAGTCAGACACACTGAAATGTTTACATCTTACATCTAGTTTTAGGCTAAATTAAGACAGACTTGTATCAATCTACCTCAGTGACAAACTTGCAGCCTTATGCATAATATAGAGTGTGATTACAGAAAGGTTTCAAATCTAGTTCTTATGGGTACTATATGCAAGTTCGTTCTGAAGGAAGAATTTAGTCCATTGGTAGAAACAATTGCTTACCTCATCATCATTGACTAGTTCTTTTTTCACAACCTTCATCGCATAAATGCGTTCAGTTTTCTTTAATCGAACCAGTAGTACTTTAGCATAACTACCTCTTCCTATAACTCTGAGCAGATCAAAATCTTGAAGACCCAGACTGGAGGAAGGTTTGCCACTTTCTCTAATACTCATCGCCTATAAATAAAGATTTTAAACGCAAGTGAGCAACCTTGCCAATATTATAATATATTGGTAACTGCAGATTTTTTAGGATATTGAGGATTCAAATAGCTCATTTACTTTGCTGCAGTAGTAATAAATATCCCTCCCCCCCCCCCTTTTTTTTTTTAAGAACAGCTTTGTACTTTAAAATGTTTCATCTCTCCTGTCAGTTTCATATTAAAGTTTTACATACATATTGAAATCTGTATCTGATCACAAACTTTATGTCTCACAAATGGACTAACTTGAGTTTGTACAGGAGTTAAATTAGGTAATCTGTATGTAGGTCACTATATGCTAAGTCTCAGTATCATTTAAAACTGCTAAGATTTTAAAAAGTTAGGACTGATATACATTTCCAGACTTTTGAATAGTTAGGCGTACTGCTTTAAAATATGTTACCTCTTTTTCTTCACCAACATGGTCCAAGCTCTCATGACTAGAAGGATTATATGGAATCACTAAAAGAACAAGCGAAAAAAAAATGAAGGTGTTCACTATTAAATGAAGGACAGACATGAGGGAGTTTAAAAAATAGAGGATTACAGTGTAGCAGGAAAGATTTCAGCAAATATTCCAAGATAAATAGAATATATTGATTTAAAAGTTGGTTTACCAGCTAAGAAGCTTTGGACACTATTTCACCCCCACATTGTTTAAGAATCTCGTATTCATTATGAATACAAGACTGCAAGTTAAAAATTTGAACCTCTAAAACATATGACTGCATGAGATCAGCCCAGATGATGCAAACTGTGATTTCTGCAGACAGATAATGATAAAGAGAAGAAAAAAAAAAAAAAAAAAAAAAACAGACAGTGTCTGGCAAATTTTTATTTTACTGGTAAGAATAATGACTAGATCCAAATTTGAAAGTGAAGATTACTATTCCTGCTTAGCTACCTCCAACTTGATTTCTGTATAAAAGACATTGCCATGATGCTAAATAGTTAACTTTATTCTGTTTTTTGTATAAAATCAAATCACAACCACCGCGTTCTTTTGAAGAGCTACCCTATTTACAGAGAAGTGTAAATCTAAAACATAGGGAAATATTTGTTCTCCACCTGTAACTTTTGATTTAAACAGCAGGATAGGAGATTAAGGTGTAATACAAAGTTCTGTGCACATGCATGTAAACAAACAGGTTTAAAATAGGCCTCTTTCCCTAAACAGAACAGAGTAAGGGATGTTTTCCTAATAGCTTTTCAAAATGGGGTCCCAATCAAGTATCAAACTACAAGCTATGATACTCCACACAAATGTACCATGAAACCAATGAGACACCTGAGATACATGGATAATATGTGTGCGCTCTGGACAGATGACAAACTCCCTCAAATTTCCACTACAACTTCAACCACTACCACTCACCCACTGTCTCTGGAACACTCCCATGCCAGCATCAAGTTGGACAACACAATGAGCTTCAACAATTGAACCATATAGACAGCTACATACAAGAAACCCTCACAACACCAGACATACCTTCATAGATCCAGTAACCAACCCAAACATACCAAGAAATCTGTTATCTACACCCAGGCACTCAGATACCACAGAATATGCTTTGAGGAGAAAGTCCGGGGAATACACCTTAATACACTCAAAGCCACCTTTACCAAACAAGGACACTCCACTGAAATACCCCAAGACAACCTGCTTCAATTCAGAAATAAAAACCCCTCCAAATGCACACCCCTAGCTGTCACCTTCCACCCCACATTTGAACCCATATGGGGAAATCAAACAGCTAAAACCCATATATGGTGGGAATCCCATCCTGGGAAAAAAAACAAAAACAAACAAACCCACACACTTTCCTGAACCTCCTCTTCTGGCCTTTAAACAATGCCCCAACCTCATCAGAAGCAAGCTCCCCACAGACCAGGACACACCAACTCAAAGCTGCACCAAGCCCTGCCAGAACGGATGCAAAACCTGCAGACATCTCCACTGCTACAATAATCAACACCACTCCCAACACATCTTTCAAGATCCATGGGTCCTAAACATGCCTATCACAACGTGGCACACCTCATCCAGTGAACTAAATGCCCCAACAACTATTTGGCTGAAACCAAACAATCACTGTGCTCTCAAATGAACTATCACAAGAAATGATAAAACACAAAAACCATCGTATCACCTGTGGGTGAACAATTCACAAATTGATCATCCTATCAGTCCTCATCCTGAATGGAAAGCCTGCACAACACTTTCAAAAGACAAGCCTGGGAGCTTAAATTCATAACTTTGCTAGACACTTAAAGAAGCATGGTCTTAAGACAGCAGATTTATGGCTTCTTACAATAACCTGTAACCAGTTAACCCTCCCTTTCGTCCTATGACTACAGTGGTGTTAACAGGCCACTTCACCTTCAATGGTCCCTTAGCACACATTTTAACTACTTATGCTATACTATCTGTTTGATCTTGTATTTAGCCGTAACATTCTAAGGCCAGATCTACACTACAGACCTAGAGCGATACAACTACTTCGCTCAAGGGTATTAAAAATCCCCCCCCACCTGTGCAACGTAGTTATACCATCTAACCCCCTGTGTAGACCGTGCTATGTTGATGGGCGAACTTCTCCTGTCAACATAGCTACCACCTTCAGGGAGATGGATTAACTACACTGATGGGAGAAACTCTCCCGTAGGCATAGTAGCATCTTCACTAAAGTGCTAGCTACAGTGGCGCAGGTCCACTGGTGTAGCTGTGCAGCTATACATGAAGAAAATCCCTAAGTACCTTTCCCACACCTGAGGAAGAACACTGCTCAAAAGCTTGTCTCTCAGCAACAGAAGTTAGACCAATAAAAAATATTACCTCACCTACCTTGTGTCTCTAATATCTTGGGACCAACACAGCTACAATGACACTACATAAAATTATTCTGTTTGTTCACATGAAATGTTTTAAATTTTTTAACAAAATCATAATCAACTCTGAAATAATATATTAATTCAGTTTAAAGTACTTGAAATTGCAAAAACTTTACATAAAAATACATTTATTCATCTTACCTGGTTCTATGTTATCTGGGTGCACTGATGACTGATCCATAGGTATTACAGGCTCCTGCAAAAATGTTCACAGTAATGGTTCATTTCTTGCCTATTACATTTTTTAACAATTAACTATATCTTTATGACTGAACATGGAAGAGTAGAGGCATTTGTCCCTTCAAGTCTGAAATTCAGACAGAGCCAAGTTGAACCAGGCGAATCCAGTTCCTATTCCTTTCACATTTTACTTTAAAAACTACACTACCATAATATACGATCTTTATCTTATTAACATAATCAAGTTAATTTAAAAAGTTAGACTAAACACCATTCATATTGGCATAACTCAAATAGCTATCAGATTCATAGATTCCATGGCCAAAAGGGACCATTGTGATATAGTCTGATCTCTTGTACACAAAGGCCATAGAACATCCTCAAAATAATTCCAGTACCCTCTCTTTTAGAAAAAACATCCAATCTTGATTTAAAAATTGTCAGTGATGAATCTACAATGAATCTTGGTAAATTGCTTGAATGGTTAATTATCCTCACTACAAAAAATGTACATCAGAAATGCATGAAGAAGGCAACGACTTGGGACCTATTCTACATAGATCTAGATTTATTCACACTTCAGAGATACTGAAATAGCAACCCACTTCAGTAGGAAAAAAAAAAACTACAGCAGTGGGAATGGGAAAGACAAAGAAAAGTTCAAATGGTCTTACTAGTCATTTGACTAGTTCAGGGATGACCAAAATACAGCCTATTGAATTCTTAAGATGTGGCTTTAGTTGCCTCCTTTTTAACAGCAGAGTGAAGACAAACTCATCTGCAATGTTTTGATGATGTCTGACAGGTAATCCTACTTATGATATAATGGGCTAAGCATAGTTGACTCAGTGTGTGGCTTTGGCCAAACTGCAACATCTGTGCCTCAGATTTGCCCATCTGTAAAATGGGAGCTATACTCTCCCACTCAGTGATATGCGAGGAACCATTTCCCCCCCCCCCACAGCATTTTGAAGATATAGAGCATTATACAATTAGTAAGCAGCATCAATTAAGATACAGATACAAGCAACAAGCAGGAGTGTACATTTATTTTTGATATATAGATATGCAAGCTGGGTGCAGGTATCAGGCTCCTGTCCAACTGCCACTGAGGTCTTCAGCATTGCAGACTCTGGGGACTATTGCCCTAGTTACCATTCCACTACGCTATCAAGTTTTGTTTCAGAATAGTTACTAGATAATTTCACTTACTGGTTGTAGTGCGTGGCGGCCACATTCAGTGTTGACAAGTTTGTGGCACTTCTTATGAACAAGGAGTTTACAGTTGATACATTTATATCCCTGACGCCCCAGGCCCCAAATTCGGTCAGTGCAGATGGCACAATGAGCTCGCTAAGAGAACAAATCAACAAAATTGAGATTAAAAATCAACACTAGAAACAGGAAAGCGACCAGCAGCATTTTCATTGTTTATATTACAGTAGAACAGTAGTTCTCAACCAGAGTCCAGGCCCCCGTGGGGGGCTGCGAGCAGATTTCAGAGGGTCTGCCAAGCAGGGCCAACATTAGACTTGCTGGGGCCCAGGACAGAAAGCCTAAGACCCACTGCATGGGGCTGAAGCCCGGGGCCCTGAGCCCTGCACCCAGGGCTGAAGCTGAAGCCTGAGCATTGTAGCTTCGTTGGGGCTTCTGTGCCATGGGGATCTGGGCAATCAGGGGCGCCTGCAGGACCCAGCACGCCAAGCGCATGCTTGGGGAGACAAGCCGCGGGGGGTGCTCTGCCGGCGCCAAGAGGGTGGCAGTCAGGCTGCCCTCGGCGGCATGCCTGCGGAGGGTCCACTGGTCCCGCGGCTTTGGAGGACCTCTCACAGGCACGCCTGCGGGAGGTCCACCGAAGCCGCAGGACCAGTGGTCCATCCACAGGCACGCCGCGGAAGGCAGCCTGCCTGCTGTGCTTGGGGTGGCAAAATTCCTAGAGCCGCCTCAGCGGGCAATTGACCTGCTTGCTACCCCCTAACACCGGCTCTGGCATTTATATACAGAAAAAATAGTTGTGACATAGATGGGCAGTGGAGTTTTTATAGCATGTTTGGGGGAAGGGGCAGGGGGGAAGACGCCTAAGAAAAAGGTTGAGAACCTCTGCAGTAGAACACAAACCCGAATCAGGGCCCCATAGACTTGCCACTGTACTCTTAAAAAAAAAAAGATGATCTCTGCAACAAACAGATTTCAATCTAAGTATATGACAAGAGAAAACAAGTGATACTTCTGGGGGAAGTCTGCACCACTACGGATGGGCAGAATTCATGTCCCTTGAAGTTTTTTTTTTTCTGCGCAGAAAATATATTCTGTTGTAGAGGAGCTGCAGTTACGCATTTTGTCCAGCAGGAGCTGGCTGTAGCATTGGAACAAAGGGAAGCTGGTTCAGACAGCCACAGCAGTCACCAGCCAATAGGGAGGAGAGACTGCGTTCCTCACAGCATGCTCTGTTTGCAGTGCTAGGTGAGGCGGCATGGGATGTGTGTGGCGGGGGAGAGAAGAACCAGAGTAAGTCACATGGGACTGCTAGGAGGACACATACGGAGAGCTAGTGGGGAGGGGGGCGGAGATAGACTGAGGAGGGGACACATGGAGACAAGGCCTGATGAACCTAACTGAATGGGAGAGGCTAGGAGTCAGTCAGGGTCTGGATAGGGGAGGCACCCCAACTCTGTAACAATCCCTCTTCCCTCACCCAAAAATACTGTTCCATACTTCTCCCATCTACAACCAACCACTCTCCAGGTCCACTCCCAGGCTCCTTCCCAGAAATTACTTCCCTCTCCTTCAGAGCGTTGCCAGATGTCCAACCAGAATGCCCAGTCGAAAAGGGACCCTGATGGCTGCAGTCAGCACCACTGGAAGGGCCATTAAAAGTCCAGTGAGCTGGCCGCAGCAGGACAGGCAGGGTGCCTGCATGGCTCCACACGGCTCCCATAAGCTGTCAGCATCTCCCTCTGGCTCCAAGGCATAGGGCCAGCCACCAGGGCTTCATGTGCTGCCCCCATCCCTAGCACCAGCTCTGCAGCTCCCATTGGCCAACCGCCACCAACAGGAGCTGCCGGGGAGGTGCCTGCAGGCAGGGGCAGTGTGCAAAGCTGCCTGGCCATGCCTCTGCTTAGGAGCCAGAGGGAGATGCTGGAAGCTTATGGGAGCTGCCTGAAGTAAATACCACCTGGAGCGTGCACCCAAAATAAATAAATAAATAAATAAAAAATAATTAAAAAAAAAATCACACATTAGACAATACCAGACCTCAGCCCCCTCCCAAACCTAAACTCCCTCCCGGAGGCCACACCCCCTCCTCCACCCCAACCACTTGCCTCAGCCCCACCCCAGAGCCCACACCTCCTCCTGCACCCCAACCCTCTGCCCCAGCCTGGAACCCAGTCCCACACCTTGAACCCCCTCTGCCCCAGCCCAGAGTCCCCTCCTGCATTCCAAACTCCTCATCCCATGATCCACCCTAGAGCCTTCCTCCCCTCTCCCACTCCAACCTCCTGCCCCAGCCCAGAGGGCCCTCCTGCACCCTGAACCCCTCATTTCTGGCCCCAGCTCAGAGCCTGTACCTCCTTCCACACCCCAACCCCTTGCCCTAGCCTGGAGCCACCTCCCACACTTCAAACCCCTTGGCCCCAACCCGTAGCCCCCTACTGCTCTCTGAACCCCTCATCTCTGGCCCCACCCAAAAGACCACACCCTAAGCCAGAGCCCTCATTATCCTTGACTCCCTTTGCACTGCTTTTGAGGAGTGCAGGAAATACATTTCTGTATTGTAGTTTAAATGAATTACTACTCAAAGTTCTGTATTAATATGACTAGTAAGAAAACTGTCAAAAAACATTTCCTGATTTTTTGTTGTCTGTATTATTATAGACATACTTGTTGACAAGTATTTTGAAATAAAATTACCAAAATAATTGAAACCAGCATAATTATACGGTTATTTTGGCAAACAAAATATGCAGAATTTTAAAATACTGTGCACAGAGGGTTCCCCCCTCCCCCAGGAGTAGCACAAGGTAGCAATAAAACTTAACATAAAGCAGCAGTTTCAGTACACTTAGAGGTGTTTGTAGGAGGGCCTCAAAAGACTGAGCTTTGGGCAATACACAAAATGACAATCCATCAAATGATGCTAACAAAGCAACTGGAGACAAACCACTATAGAGGAGGCTAGTTAGAGGTCACTCAAGAGACTTTGGAAAGAGCTGCTTCAGTGGAACGAAAACCAGAAACCAGATTTGGAGATGGTCAAGGAGGGTGTTGGAGAGAAATTCCTTGTTTTTAATGAGCCCAGTGGTGAAGGTGGAGAAGATATATTGTGTATGGACCTGTATTATACAAATACTACTCATTACACATTGCACATTTTCTTATACTCTGTTAAATGTTTTAAACAAATCTGAAAAAAGTACCTAAAAAGTACCTAATTTCTTACAGTTAATATGACAAATACATGCTTGTTACTTCTGACTGCTCCTATTCCAGCATATGGAGGCTGGCTGAACACCTCAGTTCTTACTGGCAAACCATAAAGAGAATTCCCTGCAACACTAGTGACTCAAACTTGTTTAAGCAGCAAAGAGTCCTGTGTTACTTATATAGACTAACAGATGTATTGGAGCATGAGCTTTTGTGAGTGAATACCCACTTCATCGGATGCCAACTTTGTTTGTTCCTAGAGCTCAAGACACTGACAATGCCTATTGGGAGCTCAGTACCCAGAGTTCTCTGCCAGCTCACAACCATTTAAAATTTAACTTCTGCAAACAAAATTAAAAGAATATCAGTGTTATGTACTGTTGATATACGTAGTAGTTCTTGTGGTGTGCTTTGGATTAAAAAAAAAAAAAATCAGTGAATTTGGGTTATAATTTACCTATTCAAGTGCATGACATTTAAATAGCCCAAGTGGCAAATTTTACTGAAAGCACAGGGTTATCAAAAGACCAAATGCTATAGAATAAGTTATAAAAAACAAACTACTTATACTATAAACAAATAAATGAGAGGTATTGAAGCTAGAAATGTCAACTTGAGTTACTTCAGTATACTTTCTGGTTATCAGAACTTGTATAAAAAGAACCACTTTATTTGATGTACTGAGGGTAAAGTCCATTTTCTCCAGACAATCTACATTTTAATCTTTGGAGGCAGTAATAGTACAACTGCCGAAGAGACGGGCAGTGCATAAAGGTTTTAACATTGCATTCAACTACTCACAGAAAGTCTTACCCTGTTAAATCGCTTAGCTTGAAAAGTATGACCATTTGCACAATACAGCTTCCGCCACCGCCGGGCACCACGACGATAAATGGATTCTAAGAAAAGTAAAATATAATTATATCCATGCAAGTGTGAACATTACACCATACAACATACTCATGGACACATTATACAAACTAATTTACAGATGAAGGGCCAATCCTGTAATTCTCTACTCCAGCAGAATTTTATGTCAATGAGAATGTCTTGCCATGAACAGAAACTACAGTTCGGGACTCTAAAACCTCTTCACTGAGTTGAGTGCTGCCCCCACCAATCAAAACCCCCAAAACACTGATGGTAATTACAAATAATTGCTATTGTCTAAAAGCATTCAAGACTGAGCCAAGAGAAGGGAGATTGTCCAGGTATTACAAATATTTGATAAAAAACAACTAATTTTATTTAAATTGAAAGAATAAAAAAGAGGAGTGCCTTGATTTACACTTGCTTTGCTGCACTATAATCACCTGATATTTTAGGCCCACATCTGCCACCACACAACGCATTTTGCACTGGCAGTACCACATTAGGAACTCAATGGATTAATACTGAACCACATACAACTGCACCTTAAATTGTTTTTCAAAGCCACTTATGGTTTAGCAATGCCAGTTTTTTAAAAACTGACTGGTGTCACACTTAGTCTCCAAGTGTATAGTCAAGCAAATCAAATTATTTTAAATGTGTTTCAATCAATCAGGGACTCAGATACCATGCTAACAAATGCAGTGTCAATATCTTGATAGCTAAAAATATAGCTACTTTTCTATACAAAATCTGTAACAATAGCATGTTTTTTTATAGCTTTAAGCACCCAAGCTAAAGCTGAGGCTTTTCTTAAAGACTAGGAGAAAACTAACAGTTAGCAACAACAGTTGGGTAACATGACCTCAAATTTCAAGAGCAGCAGCTGAAATGAGTCTATAAATTGACAACCACTGCTGTACCCAGGAAGACAAAAACAACACTTCATTACTCTGATGAGGACTACAAATAGTCAACCAGCAAAATGGTAGCTGTCTAAGAGAAGCTGACATGTAAAAGAAAATCATCATGTTATGGAGCAAGCAATACAAAAGACGCATGAGTGGTTACAAATAAGATGAATGCTTATCCAGGAGTGATAAAACACAGCACAACTTTGAGTGTAGCAAGACCTACAATATTAACTCAATGTGAAAACATGCAACTTGCATCAAGTGTATTTACTTCTGTTGTAAAGGTTTTAATTGGTTCTCATGAGAGTTTCCCAGCACCGGAAGCTAACTGCAAATTACAAGAAACTCCTAGTTTTCTGTAATCTGTGTAGGAATGTGTGCGGAAGTCCCAATCTCTGGGAGACGTGTCTTCTGTAGTGTCAGAGAAGAGGTATGTCATCATAGCAACACTGCAAGATTCCTCACACTGCCTTATGAACATGAAAAGTGTGATGTCGTGGGACCACATCCAAGGATAAATGGGCAGGTTTGCAACCTTAATTTACAAGCAACAGTTGAATGCAAACCATTTTAAAATAAAATATATTGGGGAGCATGGGGAAGGAAAGCCCCTGCCACCCCGAGCTGCATAATCCATTCAAAAGTTATCTGGGCAAATCCAATCTTAATAGAAATAGTAATTTCAATTGGCATGACTAGGAATTCCCAAGAGTATAATTTAAGAGGTAACAGTAATTCCCTCTTCCACCATTTCATTGAATTGTAAAGCATTTTCAGCACTATATACAATTTTTAGAGTCCATGGAAAAACAGCAATGGGAGAGGGCCTGAAAGGTCCCGAAACTTAGTTTGATTTTTGGCCATTTCAGCTGATAAGATGAGACAGCACTGTTAGTCGTCATGGCTATTCACCCTTGGGGAAAACCGGACAGCCAGTCGAGAAGAGTAATAGCCACATTTCAGTTTCAATTTCTTAGATAAGCTTTGATATAGAACCTATCAACAGGACATACAAAAAGCTACTATTTTAATCAGTTCAGCTTGCGTTATTCGATAACCGTGCAATGACCATTTACAGAAAGTATTTCTTTTACAAAAATGCCTACTTACTATCTTCCCCTGGACAAGGCATGCCAGGCCTTTCTGGTACACAAGGGAACACTGTAAAGTAAACAGTAATGCTCCAGATTAATCTTTTACTTCTGATATAAAGATACATTTTCAAGATATACAACAGTTACAAAAAATATTTGTATCATCTGGGAAGAAAGTAGATGTCAAGGTCAAGGTAAGATCTATGGTGTATTGCCAATGAGGTTCCTTGAAAAAGGCTCTTTTAAACAATTGCCTGAGAGGTCTCCTGCATTCCATAAGCCACTCAGTACGGAATTAGTTCAATGCAGACCTCTTGCTATGCTAGAGGCTAGGCTTAAGCAAAGAATTGGAGCCAGGAACTTCCACACTCTAAGACTATCCTGACTTCTTCTGTGACCTTTGGCAGTAACCACCATTCGGGCTTCATTTCCTCATGTAAAATGGGGATTACAACATCTCCCTCACAAGAACATGAATGATCAATGCAAGTTTGTTCATCGGATATTATCATGGACCCAAAAACTGGCTTCAAGTATTCATCAGAGGAGCTGTATTGCTACCAAATCTATAGATCAGACTTTCCAAACTTTTTCTATAAGATGAACTATGTTGTAACAGATTTTTGATGGCTACTTCTCAGCTCATTTTTAATTGTAGTGTCCATGCAGCAGCGACAGCAGTTGCCTACATGGCAAAGTAAGATAGGAAACTGTTCAGTGTATTTTTTATATGTCAAATAAGGTAAATGAGCAACAGTAACTGAGAAGCAAGCACCATATAACCAGCCAGCTCTCTACAGACCACCCACAGGCCCTGGACCCGAGTTTGGAAACCTCAACCATAAATACCCCACGTTATGGTGCTTTAATAACCAGGCATTTATGGTCTTGCGTACACTAGTACTTTTCTCAGTTTGCCTAGCACCAAGGACTCTACACTGGAAGTAGTAACAGAGGAAGCGCTAGTGTAGACCACTGAGTAGACTTAGACATGGTGCTAGTTTAATCACTTCAGCCTGTCACAACTGAAGTGGAGTCAAGGCAGAAGGGAAAGCATATTACAGCAGTGGTTCTCAACCAGGGCTACGTGTACTCCTGGGGGTATGTCATCTCATCTACATATATATTTTACAACAGGCTACATAAAAAGCACTAGCGAAGTCAGTACAAACTAAAATTTCATACAGAAGACTTGTTTATAGTGCTCTATATACTAAAATGTAAGTACAATATTTATATGCCAATTGATTTATAATTATATGATAAAAATGAGAAAGCAAGCAATTTTTCAGTAAGTGTGCGCTGTGACACTTTTGTATTCTTATATCTTATTTTGTAAGCAAGTAGTTTAAGTGAGGGGAAACTCAGGGGTACACAAGACAAATCAGACTCTTGAAAAGGGTACAGTAGTCTGGAAAAGTTGAATACAGTATGTCACCATGTACGCAGAGACTTGGGTAATGATATATTTGAACTAAGTGGAAACTAGAAGGGATCCTGAGAAGTCCTCAAGTCCAGCTCTTTCTATTCAGGCAGGACTAATTAAATCTAGACCATCTCTGAAAGATTCTTAAAAACAGTAAATGATGGGGATTCCACAACCTCCCCAGTAGCCTATTCCAGAGCTTAACTGCACTTACAGTTCGCAATTTCCTAATAGCTAGCCAAAATCTCCCTTGCTGCAGATTAAGCCCATTACTTCTTGTCCTGCAGACACTCTCAGAAGTGAATGCCAGATATTACATTAAGTACATGGAATTTTCCCTGTCCCCATGCCTTCACATAGTGAAGATGATTAACAGTATGAATCCATAAAATACCAACGTATATAGAAAAGAATATGTACTGGCCCATGCATGTAAGGAGAAAGACAAAGTTCTATCCTACCATGAATTAGAAGCTCTGAATCCTTGTTTAGTTCATACAACCGAAAGGCTTCCTCTAACTCCAGCTGAGAAGAAACTGTGCATGGGTCTCCTAAAAAAGAATCAACTCAATTTTAGAATACAGCACTGTTATGGAGTCTTCCCAAGATAATGACACTTAATTTCAAAGCACAGTAATACTATGAATATTTACGCTAGTATCTAGATTAATATTAGCCTGTAATATTAATATTTCAGTCATTTTGAAAGACTCATATTCCAGACACAGCATCTGAAATTCTTATTTATCCTGGAGGGAGTTAAGACCTATTTACGCAGTAACTATTTTGACTTACAAATCTTTACAGACTTGACCTGTCATCACACCCATTCAGACTGAGTAGGACTAAATGTGAGCTACAGATCTGAGTGCTTGTCTACACTGTGCATTAGTGTGTACCAACTGGGATGTAAACTTCAGTGTGCACCAGTGTGTCATGCACTAACTGTACATGTGGGCCCTGTTGGCATACACTAAAAGTTCCCTAGTGCGCACTGATGGTCATGTTACAAACAGTACTGGCACTGCGTACACAAACCCTGAGTTTCTTTCTTAAACATCATGCTGTTCTTGCACATACATCTGTTGTCTATGATGCCAGAAAAGATTATTGTACCTGTAGCACAGCATTACTTTCAAGGAAGCTATGAATCCCATAGGAAGGCTGTCTCCTATCTCTAGCTCTTTCTTCAACAAATTGGTGTCTTTTCCCTCCTCCCCCAAGATTGAACTATCTCCTACAGCAGGTATGTGCATTTCCAACTTCCATCAGAATCAGGGCTGCCTCAGCCTCAAAAGGGATGCCCAGTAAGAGGCAGGCACACTAAAGCTCTCAAATATTGACTGGTTTTGGGGTTCACAAATTTGAGTATGTACTATTTCACCACGAGATAAATAAGATTTCGTTCAAGATTTCACACAAATATTCCATAAATGCACAATGTTAAAACTGGGTTCACTTTGCCTTTATATTTTCTCCATCCGTCCTATCGGACACAATCTTAAAGCAAAAAAAAAACAAAACAGGCTGCTAACACTTTAGTACTTTCCTCACATTAACTTGGATGAAGTTATAAAATGAATAATAGTCTTAAACCCAAATCTGAAGGATGATAAATGTGTAGTTGTTCTCTCTCCCTTTGCCCAAAAGGGACTATTTGCCCTAACTTTTGCAGCATGAATCACAGCTGAATGAAGTTTATTCTTAATAAAGGCAGCCTTTTCTAAAGCTTTGAAAAGGAATAATCATCGCACACCAGCACTTAGAACCAATCTAAGGCCTTGCCCACATGGTAAAGTTGCACTGGTTTAACTAAAAGTGATAGATTACTTACCCTGGTGCAAATACCTGTGTGCATATTCTTATTTATATACAGAGATTGCTTATTTTGATTTAGCTTTCTCTTAAAGAAATAAGAGCCAACACAGAGGTTTGCACCAGTGTGACTAAGCCAACATCTTAAGTTAAACTATCGAAATTCTTATAACTAAGGCCTAACACTATGGGAGAAATCAAGTTAGATAGGCCAAGTACAGGACTCTGAGCTAGGAGCTCCTGAGTTCTGGCCTTGGTTCTGACAGATTTCTTTTTGAAGTACAGGCAAGTTATAGGCTCTCTATCTCAGATTCCACATTTGAGAAATATGGACAACATTAATCTAACTCTCAAGGAGACTGTGAAGATCAGTTAACATTTTTAAAATGTTTTGAAGATTAGAAAAGCTATATAAAATTTCATATTACTAACATGGCTAGTTGCTTCAAATGTGTGAGAATGCAATGTCATTGGCAAGTCAGTAATAAGAACTTTAACACAATTGGACAGGGACTAATTAGCTATTGTAAAAGAACAGAAAAGGCATAAATCATTCACTGCAAGACATCAGAACTGACCTGACCATTTTTTGCCTTACACTTACCTACAGAAAATGTGGATTTGACTATATTTTAATTTTAGTTCTCATGATCATGTAATTTTATCACTGATATAGCATTTAATGTCCCTACCCTTTGCAATTTTTGTTGTTAGTGATCACCTACTAAAATGTTTTGGCAGCAAGTGTTTAAGCTCTGTTTTAACTTTCTCTTTCCTGCAAGCTATGATCTGTCAAGACTAAAATAATGTATACGCTCTTCAAAGCCAGATTTTGTCACATCTCACTACATCCAATGTGAGAAATTAGTTCTGTGGGACATGGAACTGCCCACTCACTGCATAAATGCATGTGCTCCAGAAGCTTTAAAAAAAAAAAAAAAACTAACTATTTTTATTCAATGGTGTTGCAACACCAACCAAACCAGTTTTTCTACCACCAAGCAGGAACAGAGAACTGTGGCACAGGTTTCAAAAATATAAAAAGAAAATGGGCAGATGCTATTAAATATCTCTAAGGAGATTTAATGCCTATAATGCTTGAGATAGAGGTTTCATTCTAGAAACCTGTACTGATGTATTTCCCTGGCACACCCAGAAAAAGCTAATGTGCTGTCCTCCCCATCACATTCACATACAATCTTTCCTTTAAACTCTAAAGGGAACAATAAAAGTGTTCATTCACAAAAGGGCATAGTGACTTATTCTACCATAACATAAATAGGTCACCCGTCCGCTCGTATACACCTAAGGTCTAGAGTGAGAGACTAAACAGAGCATTAACAGTGAGTAAATTTTTCTGAAAAAATAAAATTATGCTAGCTCTGACATGGCCTACAGATTTCAACTGTGTGCTCCCAACACTAAGAATCATGGCAGGTTATTCAAGTAAGTGCTATTAGGTAAGTAGAGGAAATCTCGTAAGAGCACATATGAACAAAGCCATGAAGGGAGGAGGGGGAAAAAAAAAAAAGAGGAGATGGATTTTACAGGGAATAAGCAGCAAGTATCCTTTGTTGGAGTAACATCAACATTTGCTGTTTTGTATGCATTCAAAGAAAGTTGGAAGTAATGAATTATATAACAGTATGCATTCATAAACCCTTTAGAAATAGTCATTTTGAATTCCTCATTTAGCAGCTAAGGTAGGTCTAGCTTCCTGTGTGAAAAAAATAGAAGTTACAATGCATCAAGCTTTTTATTTTACAAGAGCTTAAAAAATTAGACCTAGTAACAAACAAAAGGAAAAAAATTGCATAAGTATGCATGACTCCAATAAAACTTTTTACTCAACAGGCAGTTTTAAGCCGTAGTTTCACTGCTGCTTATTAAACGCTATATTTCCTGTATTACATTCCCAACAAGCATAAATAATTTAGTCTAAAAGAATTGAAAGTAAAAGCATGTGCATTATAAACTGTCAGTTTACATACTAGTATAAACAAGCTGTATTTTTTAAAAAAGCTTTGGGAAAGGAATTTTTATGCAATAAACTAAAATTACAAGTTTCTAGGAAAACTAACATGACTAAGGATTTTCTTTGGCAGGTAGGCAAACAATGTGTACTGAACAGCTATATTTAGTACATATGGGTGAGATTTTCAAAAGCAATCAGCATTGGACGAACTTTGCTCCCAGTGAAGTCAGTGGTCAGGCCAATGCTGAACGCTTTTGAAAAAACCCACCCTATATGTACTAAGGTACATAACATGAAACTAAAAGATTTCAACATAACCACAGCATCATTAAGAAGCCCAATTTTTCACCCTTCTCTAACTTAGGATAGGGATAAAGACCATTGGCAGAAAATACCGATATTACAATTCAGATTGAGTACAAAAATTAAGTTCCAAGTAAGTTCCTTATATGCAGAAGTTAAACTATTCCCATTGCACATTTTGGGGGAAAAAAAGTTGTGTTTTTAGGCCCTCTCTTCAAAATGGAAATATCTATTTAGTTTGTACATACAGCTGTAGATATCTGTGCACAGAGTCCATCTCTCTTTAAAAAGAGCATGGAAAATTATTTGTAATCATAGTCACTAGTGTCCCCAGCATGGAAGCAGCACTCAAAACTTTCCACATCAGCATAATGGTAGAGGTATATTACTGCTCTACAAGTCTGCTCCTCAGAAAGATGTATGTGCTGAACTGTTTCTAATGTTCCTTCATTCTACAGCACCAGTCCTCTCCCCTGAAGAAATAAGGTTTTGAGTCAAAGGGTCTGATTGACAGCTCATAGAAAACAATGAGGGGAGCGGTCTCTTTTTTGACTTCAGTAGCATTTATACGTTGCATTAAGACATTGTGGATAAGGTGCTTAAGATCATTTCCATAGTTTAAGACTAGGATTGGAGAAAGGAAGGTGGGTAGGTTCTGCAACAATAAATCCTAGTGGTAGCTATGAATTTAAGGTTACTATGTTTTTCGTTTGGAACTAATTATTTAGTATAGAATCCAGATACCACCATAATGGATGTTTTTTAAATAAATACTTTCATTAAGAAAATAAGTTTACAGAGGAAAGGGATGATTGGTTATCTTCTGAACTCAGTTACACCTTCTTAATTTATGTAGGAGAAGGATGGAGATCTAAATTTCCACAAGATAAAAACTACTTGATGTCACTTTACCTTCTTCATCAATCCATTTCATAGTGAAGAGTTGTTCATTGTCAAAGAAGCACAGGTCTCGAACCTTATTACACAGTCCTTCAAACGAGATGGAAGGTTCAAAATAGGTTATCATGATGTCCCTGAATGAGAAATAAGTTTAACAAAATTATTCAAACTCAGAAACTATAATGTCGTATGCAGGACTATAGAGATGTTCATTTCCTGAACTCTACTGCTTTTTGTTTGCCAATGCCAAAAGTCTCCCCAAAAAATTGATTATACTAAAGTGCTTCCTTGTACTCTTATCTGTTATAATCCATGTGTAACATGAATACACCCAGTGCTAGGGAAATAATTTGGCCTTTGTAAGCCATTAAAACAGAATTAATAAACACTCCAGTTTATTTTCTGCAATTTAGAACCTGGACTTCAAATGATTTTATTACCAGTTTGAAAACTGAAAGAGTAATAATCTACTTTTGAAATATTAAGATGTATGGCGCCATGCTACATCATTAAAACATCAATCACTTATCAACAGAACAAAACAGATTTTAGCTATACATGCAAGTAATCAGTATCAACAGAAGCCGGATTAAGAAGAGGGAAATGCTAAAATTTATAGCTAGGAAGAAAAAAAAACAAACCCCACTCTGTTAAGGTTAGGTAAGCAGTACATTAAGAAGCTTGTTTGTTTCATGAATGTATATTGTAAGTGAAATAAAATCTATAAATTCTTTCTGCAATAAATGTGTAATAAGTTATGAAATGTTTATGCAATCTGTAGATGTACATGGTAATTGACAAGACAGAAGAAATCATTGCCCCTAATTTTTGAGCTAATACTGACAGGCGAAACAAAACATTAACAGTTCCGGTAATAACTAGGCGAGAGGCCAGCAAAGGAAGGATTCGTGAAGTAAGTGGGTTCTAAGAAGGTATCTGAAATGGGTAACCTATCAGATAGGTGGGAAACCAACTTCAATTACTGGAAGCAGCTGGGGGGGGGGGGAACATGAAGCAGTGAAGCAAAGAACAGGAACACAGATGGAGGAACAAAAAAAAGCATGTTTCGAGAGAAAAGGGAGTAGCAGGAAAAAGATGCAAGAAAAAAATTACATGAGTCATTGACAGTGAAGAGCTGGGATAGGAAACAGTGGTGGTACTGTAAGAAGGCTCTTCCTGCAATCCCAGAGAAGCCACAGTATTTTTATTAAAATGACCAGCAACTAATAGCACTGCAACCACAAACATAAATGGTGGAAGTAAGTCAGTGGTTTCTATATATTAATGATCTAACATGAAATTTTTAAGCCATCACCTTCTGCTAAACTTTTTCTGCCTTGTTTAGACCTTAAGCTCTTCACAACAGGAACAACCTATAGTACTTAGCACAACGTGGCCCCAGTCTGAGGATTTGTCTACCCAGAAAAGTTATACTGGTACAAAGTAGGGTGCACATTTAAACCACTGAAGTTATGCCGGTACAAATGCTCGAGAGGACACACTTATTCTGGTATAAAACAGTGTGCCCTTTTCTGGTTTAAGTTATTCCAGAATATTTTAAACTGCTTCTGAAAGGACATAAGACTGGCTTTTTTCAGTTTAAGTCTATACTGGTATAATCAGGGCTTAAATTCAGCCAGACTGTTCAGAGTGCAGTGTCAGTAAATATTTTCAAACCTTGACTCCAGCCTGATGCTGTGTGGTGTAAACCAGTTCTTCTCAACTGGAAATCCACGGCCCTCTTGAGATCCATGAGCCAGTTTCAGGGGTCTGTGGAGCAGAAGCCCAGAGGCCCACTGCCCCACAGTTGGAGCCCAGAGTCCCACCACAGGGCAGAAGCCCTTAGCTCCCTTCTCCTCCAGCCCAGCAGCTGAAACCAGGAGGCCACCCTGATCCCAGTGGCCCCTGGAGTTTTTATAGCATGTTGGGGTGGGGGACGGAGAGAGTCAAAAAGAAAAAGGTTGAGAACCCCTGATGTAAACAATACAAAATGCAGCTTTAATAAAAATTGTGACAATTTTCATGAGTACTGTGCAATATACTTTCATGGTAATTATGACAAATTACCAGTTACATACTGTATATGGAGAGCAGCAGGAGCCCTTCATAGGCTGGCAGAACACAGAGATGGGTGGCTGACAGAATGTAAACAACTGCGTCTTTCTGAGGTAATCAATGAGGGCAAAAGTCAGTGGGTAATCATATCTGATTTGTATGTATGGTTAATTTCTATATACTCGTAACTCGTCACTTAACGTTGTAGTTATGTTCCTGAAAAATGCGACTTTAAGTGAAACGACGTTAAGCGAATCCATTTTCCGCATAAGAATAAATGTAAATGGGGCAGTTAGGTTCCAGGGAATTTTTTTTTTTTTTTTTTGCCAGACAAAAGGCATTATATACATTTTAAACAATTTTAAATAAGCAATGTAATACTACGCCGGGGGAGGGGGTGCAGCAGTGTGCACATACTGTGTGTTTACAAACATACTGTACATACAGTACGGTACTATACTTGGGAGGTGCCCCTGCCTTACCCTACACAGGCACAGCCCACTTGCACTGGAGATGAGGCAGGCAAGGAGGCTGAAGGCTGTAGGCTAGGAGAAGCACATTGCACAGCAGCAGCAGCTTCCCCTACTCTGCAAGCACCAGGGGCAGGGGGGAGGGGACACGCTCAACTTCAAACCCCCATCCTTGACCTGCCTCTTCTCCCCTGCCACCTCCTCCCCCTTTACTTTCCATGCTGCATCCTCGCTCCTCCCCCACCCTCCCCACCCTTCTAAACATAGCGAGCCAGTTGACTGTCACCAGCAGGAGGCAGAGGAGGTAGGGGTAGCCTGCATGCTAAGTCCTCACTCCTCCCCTCCCCTTCCTGCCTGGCAATCAGCTGGCTTGCGGTGTTGGGGAGGCAGGGAAGCATGTGCGCTGAGTCCTTACTCCTCCACCCTACCCCCAAAACAAAACAAACCAGCTGATTGCTGCGGGTGGGGGGGGGAGGGGAGGAAGGTACTGATCCATGGGGTCTGCAGGCAGGCAGCGCTGTGGGGAGGTGAGGCGCAGGGAGGCTGCCAGCTGTGGAGAGAGCAGGCAGCCAAACAACGTAAGAGTGGAGCATTGCACAGCTTTAAAATGAGCATGTTCCCTAATTGATCAGCAATGTAACAATGAAACAACGTTAATCAGGATGACTTAAAGTGAGAAGTCGAAGAAGTAAGAGGAAATGGTCTGATAAGGAGGAGGAGTGGAGAAGTCAGTGGCACTGTTGTTCATCAGGATGAAGAAGCAGCGCAGAGCATCTCTCATGAGCAAGAACAACACTATGACGAACAGGAATGAGGCGGGAGTGACATACCGCTGTGTTGGTCAGACAACCAAGAGAAAGATGGGGGGGAAGGGGTAAACCCATGAGTAAATGTTAGAAAAAAGGTTAACTGGGTGGCAGTATCTGTACAAAAGTACAGTTCCTCAGAGCTATGAGCAGAGATCATGGCTTGAAGATTGGGCTAATTCTTATATTTCAAGCTATGGGGACAGCAAATTAAAACAAATGAGGTCTCTGTGCTCATATATCTTTTGCCTCAAAGTCTCAGTCACAAAGCCACAGACAGGATTCAGAGTGAGGCAGAGAAAGATAAATTGATAGCATGTCAAGTGCAAGGGCAGTCACAACATACTGAACCAATGTGCAAAGTACTCCATACTGTGTATAAACTGGTGAAACAAAATTGTCCCTCCTCTAATTTTAAAACAAATTGATCTGCAGAAGTTATAGACTAAATATGGGGCACATTCTCTATTCAAATGTCACCTGCACCAGCACATTGTGGAGAAAACGAAGAAAAAATATTTAAAAATATCTTGTAAGTGAAAAATCACAGTAATGATTGATGAGTCATTCACTTTGGGCCAGGCTTCCACTCTTAGCCTCTACATATGATTTGCAACAGAGGAGATGGAGCAGCCTATGAACATGTTTTGTTGACCTAATTGAACTTTGAGCCACTGATGCCCCTATCATTGCCAGAATCTTGCTACAAAAATTGGATGCAGTGGGATTCACAGAGGCTTACCTAAAGGAGCACTTAGTGGCTCTTGCTTGTGATGGAGCTGCAGCCATGCTAGGTCAGAAAAACACAGTGGCTACTCTGATACAGCTGCATTTTCCCAAATTGTCTTGCATTGCTCTGCCCAGTGATTGGAACTCTGTTTACATCGCCATGCAGGATATTCATGGAGTCAACCACTTTAAAGTGTTTATGGACAAACTGTACTCTGTACCATGCCTCCCCTAAACAGGCAAAGGAACTTCAAGAATGTGCAGCAACTTTGCATGTAGAAGTCTTGAAAACTGAGCCCGTTCTGGGAACATGATGGGTTGCATCAAGCAGCCGTGCAGTGAAAGTGGTCTGGAAGAATTAGTCTCTTTCTTCACTTAGAGCAGTCAGCAGAAGCACAAAGTAAAGAGGAGAAAAACACACCACACAAAAAAAAAAGAAAAACATGCTTAAAGGACCCCAGAAACACCTGACATCTACATAATTTGTACTCAACCTGGGCATATTTTCTGACACTCTACAAGAGTTAGTAGAACTGTCACTTGAGCTCAGTCCTCAAAAAATCAACATCCAAAAGACAAAATTCTGAGGCAGATTCGTGTTTTTGAGCAAAGAGTACAAGCACCAGGGGAGCAAGAGAGGCTTGAGTGAGAAGCTGAAGCTGTGATGGAATTTCAAGGCATCACCTCAATCAGCCAATCCCAATTCTACAGAAGTTTGCAACATAGGCTCAGACAAAACGGATGAGCAACTTGCTGCTATCAAATTTCTATATGCTAGGAACTAGCCACAGGATGCCGACATACTCCATGGAGAGTGTGAAGTCCAGGCTCTTTCCTATAGGTTGCAACTGGATATGAGAGCGATAGTGTGTGGGTTCAGAGAGTAAAAGTACTGTCACCAGAAGGCAATGTCAGCTCATGTAAAATCTCTTGTAAAGTTAATCAATATCTATCGATAACATCAAGTGAATGGGGTTTATCGCACATGAGCATAATCATGATTCCTTTGCAGTCATCTCTGAAAGTGCAGGCCATATCAACACTACTTTTCATTAGCTTGGTAGGACTGTCTCTCACAATGTTCAGTGCTGAGCCATATTTGAGTTCCTGGGTGAGGAAAGGAATACACACTGCAACTGATCTCAGGAGCAAGGTCAGAGAAGAAAAAAAGTATGGAAACAACTTGATATAGCTGTGGAACCTCCTCCAGTAGCTTTTTGTCTATCTGGTAGGCAGCGGGATTTCTCTGCACAGCACCCACTAAACTTTTCATTATCATCAAATAATATTTAAAGGGTTACGTTTAGAAATTCAGGTCAGGACCTAAACTGATGAACCAAATGAAATGAAACAAGCATATGCAGCAACAGTAGGCTTTATGAAAACCAGCAGATTTGCAGACAGCCTTATCACAGAAGCTGGGGCTCAAGGTGACATGCTGTGGTCACTGAACCTCAACTACCATCCATCCATGTTCTGTCCTTTTGAGTTCTATCCTAGGCATTTTTCAGAGAAAGCGTGTTGTCAGCTTTCCTGCCTGCATTCTTCCAGGATTCCTTTTGGAAGTTTGGCCCCAAGACCAAGTTTTCTGGTTTAAGTACAATATTTTAAGGAACTCTAAAATCCCCAAGCAGACAGATTTTATTTTAGAAGCCCTATCAAGGAAATTGATTGAAGTAACATAATCCTGGTCCTTAAACACTTCCCTGAACAATGCAACTGAGTGTGACCAAAGGAAAGCAAGTCACTGGGTCATTTGGTTGAGGGGTTTCGGATATAAGCAGCTCATGTTAGGAGGGCTGTGTAAAATTCACATCTTTCTGCTTTTTTGGTGCAGAGGCTGTGGTAGGGGTTACAGCAGTGAGGAAGAAACGTGCGTGAGGTGGTGTTGGACCAGGGCAGGCCGGGGACTCCAACCCTATGCCCCCTAGGGCTGTGCTCTGGCACTGCTATAGAGGGGCAAGCACAGCCCTAAACAATGATTCTACATGTAAGGGATCATTCAGACACTTTTTTTTTTCAAAACCCAGCTTGATTACTAGAGCTTTGGGTTTCCAAAAACATAGATTTTCCCATGATAAATGAGGGACTGCTCTCAAAAGGGATCTTTGCTTTCTAGGAGCTCAAAAGTGAAGAACTATAAACGGGAAAAGTTGGGCAACTTCCCATTCAAGGACACATGGGGGGGGGCTGACCAGGGAAGTGGCACGTCTGTGGAACCACGCCTCTCACCCACAAATACCCTTCATCTGTGGCAGCTTTTCCCTCAACTGCCCACCAGGCCAAGGAAGGAGGTTCAAGGAGTCCCCTTCCTTCTGCTGTTACCCAATGAGAGGAAAGAACCCAGAACTCCCCCACTTGTGGAGGTGGGATAAGGATGGTGGAAAGGGACCATGTAATGCCACCACACTGCTGACACTCTCCATGACAAGACAATTGCTGTGAACCACAAACTACAGAACTCACTGCTAAAGTGAGGCATAGTTAAGTCCTAAAGTAACAGGTGCACCTCTCCTCTTCACAGTGAGGAATCTTCCAACCTGCTCTAACTAATCCTGCCACAATTTATGACAGTTACACCCAAGAGTGAATGCTGCAAGAGTGCAAGCAAATAAGTGCTGCAATTTTAATCTGGAACGTAATATAAACAATGATACCTTGTCACAGTGCTTCATGTCTACTACTTATAGCACCAACCTCACTTAACCACTTCTAAAGCTATTGTCAACTCTAAAGGGCAGCGTTAAAGTTGCGTTGCAGGGGTTGCGTATGCTTCAACTCTGCCTTTCCTGGTTTACACTTGAGCAGCTCTGTGCATTCTGGAAGGGCAAGGGGCACCACTGAGCACTTCATTAGTTCTGTGTTAACAAAGTTTGATGGCATTTAATTGATTTACAGTTGACTAAGGATTTAAGTTGTGGAGATTTCAAAACCTACTCTCTCTTTGCTAATATTAAAGCAGTGACAAGAGTCGCTGAGCAACTGGATGTTTGAGAGTGAAATGCAAAGAAGTTTAGATGAGATGCTGAACCTGAGATATTAGAGCCATCAATAGCAACAGGAAAAGCAGGAAATGGAAAGGGATTATTTAGAAGCAAAGATGAGACACTCCATTTGAAAGAGTGCATGAGGCAGCTCAAAATTAGAGGTTAAGAATCCAAAAAACTCAGATTAGCGTAACTGCAGTTTACATTAAACAGAGAAAAGTATTCTGACAAGATGTCCACAAATTTAAGATATACTGAACATTTTGATGATTGGATCTGTTAAAAGATACTGAACATTTTGATGATTGGATCTGTCAAAAGCAACAAAGAGTCCTATGGCACTTTATAGACTAATGGAAGTATTGGAGCATAAGCTTTTGTGGGGGAATACCCACTTTGTCAGATGCAATGCGTATTAACCCATGAAAGCTTATGCTCCAATACTTCTGTTAGTCTATAAGGTGCCACAGGACTCTTTGTCGCTATTTTAATGATTAACTCCTTCAGCTATCTTGTTCAACAAGGTAAATGTTGAGAGTATTTTTTCAAAATAGTTTACAGGCAGGACTTATAGGCTAGGTGCTTTAGAAATGGGAACATTTTCCTACAGAATTGTGGTGCTATTGAACATGAAACCTGTAAATAAAGACCTGATTAAAGCAGGCTGCGTTAGGAGCTCTTTAAAGACCTGAAAAATCAAAAAAGAATCCTACAAAAAGTGGAGACATGGTAAAATTGATGAGGTGTACAAAAGAACAGCAAAAGTATGTAGGGATAAAATCAGAAAGGCAAAGCCACAAAATGAGTGACACAAAAAGCAGAGGTTCTTTAAATATATTAGGAGCAAGAGAAAGAAAGGAAAAGTCCTTGACTTATTGGGGAAGGAAAGCTAATTACTGATGATATCAAGAAAGCTGAGGTGCTTAATGCCTATTTTGCTTCAGTCTTCACTAAAAAGGTCAACGATGACCAGATACTGAACACAACTAATACTCACAAAGGGAGGTGATACATGGGGCAGGAGGGAATGCAGGATCAAATCTCCCCTCACCCCCCCAGCAGCCATCCCAGAAGGGGTGGGGCCAGGCCACAGCCTCTTCCAGCCACCTGGGACAGCACCTGGCTGCAGCTGTGGCAGGCTGCCGCACCCGCACCACTGCCTAGGCTCAAGTTCTGAGGGCAGTGGCCAAGCCAGCCAGAGCCCTTCCCCTCTCCTTCCTGGCACACACAGCCCCTGTCCCTGAAAGCCGAGTGAGCCCAGGCAGTAGGCTGCTGTTGACACCCCTCCCCAGGAAGGCTTTAACCAGGCAGCTGGCTACGCTGTACAGAGCAGTGACCAGGAACAGCTCCATCCTGCAACTGAATACAAGTGGTGGGGATGGGGAAGCCAATGCCGCGGGAGGACAGAGGCCCTCCTTACTCCCCAGCAGGTAATGTGTGACAGGAGGCGGCAGGGAGAGCACAGTGCCCCAGGCTGGGGGCAGGGCAGGGAGGAGACATATGGGGTGGTCACTTGTCCTCCTCTTTAACTTATGCCCCCCAGTACAGGCAGCACCTCTCACATATGCTAACAAGGGGGAAGGAATGCAAGTGAAGATAGGGAAAGAACAGGTTAAAGAATATTTAGATATGCAGAGCCTGATGAAATTCATCCTAAGGAAGTGTTCCTCAAATGCTACCACTGTGGCTACATGCAGCCACCAGTGGCTCTTCTTGCCACCACAGCCTCCTGAACTGTTGCAGGGGAGTAAAGCAGGAGCCCCTTCCCCTGCCTAGTGCTCCTATATAAGTGGTTCTCAAACTTTTGTACTGGTGACCCTTCTCACATAGTAAGCCTCAGAGTGTGACTTCCCCTTATAAATATATTAAAGAGTTTTTAATTTAACACCATTGTAAATGCTGGAGGCAAAGCAGGGTTTGAGGTGGAGGCTGACAGCTCACGACTCCCCCATGTAATAACCTCACCACCCCCTGAAGGGTCCCGACCACCAGTTTGAGAACCTCTTTCCTAGATGCACCACCTTGGTGCTGGTTGCTGGGGCTGCCAGCAGGGGTCCCCTTCCCAAGACACCTGGGACACAACATTGGAGAAGCAGGCAGCCTGGTGAGTTCCCCAACTTCCCAGGAGCGGTTTGAACTTCAGTCCTGAGGTTGCAGGGGGACAGGCTCTGGCCACAGGGCTTCGGGCTCCAGACCTGGGCACCTGGCTGTGCAGCTTTGGGCTCTGTCCACGGGGCTCCAGGCTGCAGCCCCCTGCTGCCTCCCTCAGCCATCCTCCCCCACCCAGAGCTTAATTTGTCCCCAGGCTTGCTGAGTAAGTCTGCTGTGAAAAGTGATACTTGCATGTTTGTTAATATCACTTTTCACAACAGGATTATTAGCTAGCAATAAATAAGTTAGTGATTTGGACGTGTATATGTGCATATTTATTTTTTTCCTTAAGTTAAACAAGTATGTTAGAGAAAAGTGAGAGCGGCCATCAGCAAAAGTTGGTGGCCACACTCTGAGGCCACCAAAAAAATTTGTCTTGAGTGTACTTAAGGAACTAGCAGAAGCAATTTCTGAGCCATTAACAATTATCTTTGAGAACTCCTGGAGAATGGGAGAGGTCCCAGGAGACTGGAGATGGGTAAACATAGTATCTATCTTTAAAAAGGGGGACAAGGAGGACCCAGGAAATTATAGACCAGTTAGCCTAACTTCAATATCTAGAAAGATACTGAGCAAATTATTAAACAATCAGTTGGTAAGCACCTTATAACCAGGTTATAAGGAGTAGTCAGCATTGATCTGTCAAGAACAAATCATGCCAAACCAATTTAATTTCGTTCTTTGATAGGATTCCTGACCTAATGGCTAGGAGGAAGCAGTAGACATGATATACCTTGATTTAAGTCTTTTGAAACAGTTCTGCATGACATTCTTATATGCAAACAAGGGAAATGTGACCTAGATGAAATTACTATAAGGCAGGCGTTCTCAAATCTGGGGGTCGGGACCCCTCAGGGGGTGATGAGGTCATTACATGGGAGGTCGTGAGCTGTCAGCCTCCACCCCAAACCCTGCTTTGCCTCCAGCATTTATAATGATGTTAAATATATTTTTTCAAGTGTTTTTAATTTATAAGGGATGGGGGTCGCATTCTGAGGCTTGCTATGTGAAATGGGTCACTAGTACAAAAGTTTGAGAACCACTGCTATAAAATGAGTGCACAAATGGTTCAACAACCATATCAAAGAGTATCGTATATACTCGCTCATTAGCCCGTTCGTTTATAAGCCAACCCCCCCCACCCCAAAATGGATAGGTAAAAACAGCAAAAACTGTATAACCCTTTCATACGCCAGCCCTATATTTCAGGGGGTGGAAAACTGTGGGTCCTGGCCCGTCAGGGTAAGCCATTGGCAGATCTGGACTTTTTGTTTACTTGGCGCGTCTGCGGGCATGGAGCCCCTGAGCTCCTTGTGGCCACAGTTTGCTGTTTCCAGCCACTTCCCACAGCTCTCATTGGCTGGGAACAGCAAACCACGGCCACAGGGAGCTCAGGGGCTCCATGCCTGCAGATGCTCCAAGTAAACAAAACTATATGTATTATTCAGGGATAGGCAACCTTTGGCACGTGGGCTGCCAGAGTAAAGCACCCTGGCAGGCCGGGCTGGTTTGATTACCTGCCTGCGTCCGCAGGTTTGGCCGATCTCAGCTCCCACTGGCCACGTTTGCTGCTCCAGGCCAATGGGGGAGGCAGGCAGTGGCATGGGCTGTGCTTACCCTGGCGGGCCATGTGCCAAAGGTTGCCGATCCCGGTATTAGATATTCAGTTCAATGATTCAATACTTTCATTAAATTCTTGCATAATGAAATAGAGAATATGCTTATAATATCTACTGATGAGAATGAGCTGGGAGGGATTGCAAGCACCTTGGAGTACAGGTTTAAAAATCAAAATGACCTTGACAAATTGGAGAATTGCTCTGAACTGAACAAAATGAAATTCAATAAAGACAAGGGCAAAGTAGTTAGGAAGGAAAAATCAAATGCACAACTACAATGTGGGGAATAACTGTGTAGGCAGTAGCACTGCTGAAAAGGATCTGGGAGTTATAGTGGACCATGAACTGAATATAAGTCATCAGTGTAATGCAGTTGAAAAGGTTAATTTGAGTGCATTAACAGGAGTACTGTATGTAAGATACGGGAGATAACTGCGCCCCCCACCCCCCGCCACTCAGCACTGCTGAGGCCTCAGATGGAATACTGTATCCAATTTTGGGTACCACAACTTAGGAAAAATGTATACAAATTAATGATAAAAAGTTTAGAAGACCTGACTATGAGGAAAGGTTAAAAAACTGGGCATGTTTTGTCTTGAGAAAAGACGACTGAGAAGGGAGCTTCCAATATGTTTAGGATTATTATAAAGAGGACCATGATCAGTTGTTCCTCTTGTCCACTCAAGATAGGACAAGAAAATAATGGATTTAATCTTCAGCAAGGGAGATTTAGGTTGGCTATTAGGAAAAACTTTCTAACTATAAAGTTAAGCTCTGGAATAGGCTTCCAAGGTAGATTGTGGAGTTCCCATCATTGGAAGCTTTTAAAAACAGTTGGACAAACACCTGTCAGGGATGGTCTAAGTCAGTTGTCTCCAACCTTTTTACATCCAAGATCACTTTTTGAATTTAAGGGCAACACAGGATCTACCCTGCCCCTTCCCGACTCACTCCATCCTCCACTCTCTCCATCGCTTGCTGTCCTTCACCCTCACTCACTTCCACTGAGCTGGGGTAGGGTGTTCGGGAAGGGTTTGCAGTGTGGAAGGGGCTTCTGGGCTGAACCTGGACCAGGGAGTTCGGGCACAAGAGGGAGTGAGGGATGCAAGCTCTGGGAGGGGGCTCAGATGCAGGAGGGGGCTCTGGGTTGGGGCAGAGTGTTGGGGTGCAGAAGGGGGTACAGGGTGCTGCCTCTGGAAGGGGGTTCAAGGGTAGGGCTTGGAGTGCAGGAGGGGACTTGGGGTACAGGAGTGGACTCAGGCCTGAGGTGCAGCCTCCTGCCAGGCAGCACTTACCTCTGGCAGCTCCAAGCTGGCAGCCCAACATGGCTGCTACTAAGGCAGGCTCCCTGCCTACCCCAGCCCCATGTCGCTCCCGGAAGAGGCCAATACACCCCTGCCACCCCTGGGGAGGGGGCACGCAGCTCCACATGCTGCCCCTCTCTGCAAGCATTGCCCACGCAGCTCCCATTGGCTAGGAACGGGGAGTTGTGGCCAATGGAAGCTGGGGGATAGAAGGGAGTGCTTACAGACAGGAGCAGCGTGCAGAGGGAAACCCCTGCCTCCCGAACCCAGGGCTACAGTGGCTGCTTCCGGGAGCAGCATGAGGCTGGGGCAGGCAGGCAGCAAGCCTGCCTTAGCAGCAGCCCTGCTACACCACCGGAGATCACAATCGACTGGTTGGTGACCACTGGTCTAGGTTTACTTGATCCTGCCATGGCTTAGGGGGCTGGACTTGACTTCTCAAGTTTCGAGGCCTATATTTCTATTATTTACTAACCCTTAATGGTGGTGCAAACACCTCCACTATAAAAACTCTGTTTTTCAGAGATTATTTTAATTTCAGTAGTATCCATAAGCCCAAATCAAGGCCTCATTTTACAGGGACCTGTATGGAGAGAGTCAGAGAGCAACCCTAGCCTGAATACCTTGCATTTAAAACAAATATTCAAAAGCTCTTTGTAAACATTTAAGATAATAGGATCCTCCTTCAGTAAATAAAAGACCTGCTCCACCCGTGGAAGAAAAAATTAAAGCAACATTTCACATGATTAACCTCTCCAATAGTTAGTAAATCATGAGCTACAGCAAAATTGTGTTTATCACCATTGTTTTTCCTGCAGTTCAGTGCAGTAAAGACTCAAAACAGACTAATTTGTTATAGTATCTAAAAAGGCATGCTGTACACCTTGTCGCTACCCTCCCACTTTACAATCGAGATCAAGTGGCTTTTCTTCATTATCCTTAAAAGGTCACTGTGTGTGTAATCAAAGGATGTATATAAACACAAAAAAAGCATTAGTTAAAAAAAAATCAATGTTATCAGTTAATTTTTTAATTTTTTTAAATCAAAGGATGTATATAATCGATACATTTATCCCACTGTTTATTATACCACTGGTCTCCCATAGAAGCCTAAGATTAACTACTATGCACAGTGGGAAGAGAGACTAAATTCTTCAGAATCTTACATCTAGATGCTTTGGAAAAAACTCCTCCACACATTTATCATGCTCCCACGTCAAACATTTATGCTTTTGATGAGGTCTAATTACATCACTCAGAAAGTCACACAATATTTGACTCCCAGAATGAGCGTGCTATTTCAATATTCTCATCAAGTACTAAATCAGAACTCTTTTAGAGCATGATTTAAAGTGACTCTTCTCATAATGGACACTTTCAGGTCTGGAGATCACCCACTCCTGCACAGTGAGATTTAATTGCTAACCATGCCTGAAAACCCAGTCATCCTCCTACCTAGATTAATTTTTACAGTGGAGTATTTACAGCACAGACAGATATTTATGATAAGAAAGCGTAAAAGGTTTACTCCTCTTAAGATATTCCTCCACAAAAGACCATAAGAAGTTTGGTCAAGATAATGGAGAAAAACTTTCTGGGCTACTAACTTGTACTACAATTTGCCCAATACCACTAAAAATCCAGAAAATAATTCTAAAATAAAGATACATAAATCAATTTCAAGTGTCTGCTGAGTTATGTTTTGGCTCCCTGGTTATATATTAAACAGTTATTTCCCTTTCCTACTCAGTGCTGCTATATTAATGTAAAAAAGAAAAGGCAAGTTGTTAACACATACCAAGAAGCTCATGATACAAATATTTTCTTGCTTGTTCTTGGGACAAGACTACTTATGCTCTGTGGCCCTCCAATATCCCCAATATTTAAAGATGAATTAATCTTCATACTAGAACAAGAATTCAGTTTTATTTTACTATGCATTCACTTAGAGATCTTCATGATCTATTAAAAACTGACTACCAATTTTCCTGGGAATCTAACTTTTCATCATTGGTATAAGCTATACAGTTGAGAGGGGCCAAAGTATCTTTACCCTGTCATCTAACTGTGCTCGAAGCCTAGTTTAAATTAGAGTTTATGCTCTTGAAAAATAGGCAAAGAATTTTCTGACACTCCATCTACGCCAGTCATTAAAGGTAAGCACTACTGAGCACTTCCTGCCGTCTCATCTTAAGCTGGATGGATAATGGTTCCTTCTCAGGACTTGCCTTTATCATTGCATACAATAGCATAATTACTGCATTACCTCTTTCTAGCTCTTCTAAACCATGCCACTAATAATTTATTCATCTACTTCTACAGTACTGAGATCATATAGTTTTATTATTGTACAGCACTGATAACTGCTATCATAGATTAGGTCAAGTACTAAAGTATGGGCCCATCACAAGAAACTTCCAAACACAAAGTGGTGAAAATGTACATGAGAGCTCACATGCTTATACTGATGGGTGCTGGCTCTTCTAATTTGTTGTTGCTGAATTCCTTATGAATGTCACTGTGCAAGTGCTATGTAAAAAAATTTACTAGTAAATAAATAAGAAAATGGCTAAGGTGCCTAACATAGCCACATAGTCCTATGAGTAACAGTTTTATCTTTTGCCACCTCCCACTCTTAAGAATTTATTTTATGTTCTAACTGCAATGACCACTCTAGTGAGTGAGCATTTGAGTAAAAGATCTGTTTTCTCTTGAGTTACTGTCACTGCTGAAGAAAGCTATGCTGCCACACAGGAGTTCAGAGTTTCAGGTCCTCAGCTCCGAAGCCTGCAGAGGCCTGGAGTAGGAGTAGGTAATATCTTGCATGTTAACAACAGTTTCTTAATGGCGCGAGGTGAAAAGTCTGCCAGGTTAGCCAAAAGTATTTTGGCTGTGGGGAAGGGGAAATCAAAATAGGGGATCCCATGATGAAAGAACCCTGTCAGAATTTAAGACCTTAATACAAATCATGACTAAGGCATTCTGGTCAGATAGCTTGTTTATAACCAACTTCCTGTGTGAGTCATTTTAGTTCCAGTTTTAGTAATGAACTACTGACTGTATTAACACCACTCAGGTGAGAAGTCAATAAACACAACTTTAAAAAAAGAAGAATTTCATTGTTAGTGATGCCAATTCAAATAATCACACCAACTGGCATAATACATACTGACCTTGGTCAAGAGAAGCCCAGAAACAGACTCCTTTACATATTAGGTCAGGAATGAAATTGAGTGATAACTAACAAATGCAGAAAAGGTTTATGGTTCTCAGTCTACACATGACTTTTTAAACTTTCCTTTAAAATTATGAAACTGCAGACATGCCTTAAATATTCACTATTCTTGGATGGAAATCACTACAAATTTAACAAAATTGCTGCTATACCTTCATCCAGCTGTCTGTCAAGAAATGTGATGGTCTTTCCATGTGTACCTTTATCTGAAATGAACTTTCACCTATGTTTTGTCTATTTGGATTGTAATTTCTGTGGGGCACATGTCTGTTCACTGTTTAGCACAATAGGGTCACAATCTCTGTTGGGACCTATACTACTACCTTAGTACATAAAATAAATTATTCAAATCTTTCCAAAACTACTGTAAGTAAATCAAGCAGACTGTGCTCATTCTGAACAGTTGTCAGCTGTTGTAAAATGGATTAGAGTATTTGGGAGGGAAGAGGCAAAAGGGAAAGGTTATCACAAGTAAATTCATATTTGTAAGTAATGCAACTGCAATGAGCAGAGCTGAGAATCTGGAGCCAGCATGGGTTCATCTCTTCACTTCTCCCCTGACTGCCTCTTCCCACAAACAGCTTCATGAAACCTGACACCACCACCCCCAAGATGTTCCCTGGAGCACAATCCCTGTTGGTTACAACTGTGTTCAGAAGAGTGCTTGAGAACTATTTCTGAAAAATACTGCAGTTGGCAAGTTTTGGCGGTTTATGGATGATTAAAAGAAATACACAACTGCCAGTGCTGCAGCACAGTTTAACACTGTCTATAGATGTATTGCATAAGCTAAGGGACATAAATTTAGCATCGAAAACCACCTCGAACATTGTTACAAGGAACAGTATGGGCAGAATTCACACTCCCCTCCTTCCCAGTCAAGAGCAACATTCCAAAAAATGAGGCATTCACATAATTTCACCAACTGTTAGGGGGGTGAAATGTGAATATTTTCACAGCACTGACTCAAAAAGCCAGCCAGCCCAAAAGTCCACATTATCTAGTCAGCGTGAACACAGTTTTCTCCTAACACAGGTGCCCCCCACACAGCCCCATCTCCCTTAGATCCCCTTCAGTTTCAGCAGATACTCCTTCCTGTATCCTCTGATTTTCCATTCTAATGCAACTCTGGAATCCCACCATAATCACTGCAGGCAACTGCTGACAACCCAAATTTCCCCTCACTCCAAGCTTCTTCAGACACTGCTGATACTCCCTTCTGTAGGCTCATCCCCTCCAGACACCCTCTCCCCTGAGGCCTTATTCCATTACCTGCCCATTCAGTGCCGGTAGCCACCACTCCAAGGCCCTACAAATATCACCTACTGCTGCTGCCCCTCAGCTCCCCGCCCCCCACCATCCCCTCTCAGGCTGCTTCTCTCCCAGGACCTCCCCCTCAACCGCCCCGGCACCGCCCTATCGCAATCAAGCCCCTGCCCCCCAGACTCCACTCCCACCCCGGGCTTCCCATCCCCAACATCTCACCCGGGCACCCCCCAGCTCCCCACCCCCGACACCTCACCCGGGCTCCCTCCCCCGGGAACCCCCTAGCCAACGAGCTCCCCACCCCCGACACCTCACCCGGGCACCCCCCAGCCACTCAGCTCCCCACCCCCGACACCTCACCCGGGCTCCCTCCCCCGCACCCCACCCGGGAACCCCCTAGCCAACGAGCTCCCCACCCCCGACACCTCACCCGGGCACCCCACCCCCGACACCTCACCCGGGCTCCCCCCAGCCACCCAGCTCCCCACCCCCGACACCTCACCCGGGCTCCCTCCCCCGCACCCCACCCGGGAACCCCCTAGCCAACGAGCTCCCCACCCCCGACACCTCACCCGGGCACCCCCCAGCCACCCAGCTCCCCACCCCCGACACCTCACCCGGGCTCCCCCCAGCCACCGAGCTCCCCACCCCCGACACCTCACCCGGGCTCCCCACCCCCGACACCTCACCCGGGTTTCCCCCCCCCCCGCACCCCACCCGGGCTCCCCCCAGCCACCGAGCTCCCCACCCCCGACACCTCACCCGGGCACCCCCCAGCTCCGTTCCGCCAGGCACCCCGCCCAGGCCGTGTCACTCACCCTTTGTAGTAGGCTTTCACCCGGACCTGGTGGGCGCTATCCCCGCCGAGGCTGCTCCCGCCCAGCGTCGGGTGGGACATGATGGTGGTGGCGCTGGTGCTGCCGTCGCTACTGTCCCGCTGAGTCGGCATCTCCCCGGCCCCGCGAGGCGCCAGAGGAGCCGTAAGGGAGGAAACGAACGACTCCGAGAGCGGCCCCCGTAGTGGCACAAACAGCGCACGGCATAGGCTTCAGTGCCGCCTCTGGCCAGCCGCTACCGAGCGCCTCAGAGTCAGCCCCGCCCGTGACGGGCCGAGCCAAGGGCCCATACCTGGAGGCAGGGACAAACCACTTCTCGGAGCAAAGGGAGGGAAGCAAGATGAGGAGAAACTAGTCTGGTGAGGGGAGGAGACGGGAACAGCCTGCACGCCACAGCAATGGGGCGGGAGGGACACACCACTACTTCCGGAGAGAGCAGGAAGAGACCACCCACCCAATCCCCCTATCAATTGCCTCCTTCGTCTCCTCCAGTGCGCTCCTGTTGAGGGGACTGTTCTACGCTCTTAGGACGGAAGGGGGAGGGAAAACAAACACAAATCTTCTTAAACAGGCACCGAAGCGATTCATCCGGAGACCAACTGTGCAGAAAAAGACAGGAGCTCTCACCACCTTCTCTCGCATCCTGTAAAGTGAAAGCGTGCAACAGCATTGATGTCTCTACTATCCGCAGTTGGTATCGTCCATAGCTTTCTGGGAGTATTACAGAGGAACGGGCAAAATCCAGACGGAATTCTGGGGCTTGTAGTCACTAAGCTTCAGAATCAAGGGGCATGCGCCGTGGCTATCCCCTACCCTTGCCATAGTAGAGTAGTGTGTGTAGGTGAGGTGTGTAGAGGGTGTTGGGATTTTATAGGGAAGGATTTGCCGGGGTGGATTAGCAGTGTCTGTTAGAGGTTTCTTAAGGTTTTGTAGTGCTCTTCCCTACTTGGAGGAGTTAAGGATGGGGAGCTTGCTACCTTTGGTAGGTTGTGCCAGAACAACTGCTACTTCCTCCTCCGCCTCATCACTCATGTGTTATGTGAAGTCAAGGGGATCACTCTGTTGTTTAAAGTTAAGCACATGCTTGAATGCTTTGCTGGATTTGAGCCTAATCCAATTCTTATTTTAATACAGTGTCATTGTAGCCTTGTTGGTCCCAGAATACTACTGAGATGAAGTGAGTGAAGTAACATTTTTTCATTGGACCAACTTCTGTTGGTGAGAGAGTCAAGCTCTGTGTAAGCTTGAAAGCTCACTCTCTCACCAACAGAAATTGGTCCAATAAAGATGTTACTTCACCAGCCCTGTATTTCTCTGTGTATTTTAATGGTAATATATCTGTTGTTTTGGGAGCAGAAGTGACTCCTAGAGCAGCACTTGCTGAAACTCACTGCAAAAATCCTTTTTTAGCACACTGATATGATTTACCATGGTTTTGAGGCTATGGTTAATTAATGGGGGGTTGAATTCAACAAATGATTGAAACCTGCATGCAGGTTTCACACTGTTCACTGCAGCATTCAGGTGCAACAGGATACAGTGTCAGCAACAATTTGCTAGGATAATCTCAAGTTTTCAAGGGAGACAAGTAATTTGGTGAGGAATGTTCAGCAGTACTGTAGAATACTCAGGAAGCCTCTGTGATCTATTCTCATTCCTCCCAATTCCCCGCCCCCACACACACATTAATATGGGTGTAATTTTAAACTTGTTTCTGTAGTCAGCAAAATAGGTCATCAATAATTTACCAGAAGGAAACATAGAGCTATGGTAGCTCTTTGTCTAAATTATTTCTTTTAAGCAATCTTACCATTAGAGGTTTCTAGATCCGTTTTTCTTTCCTGACAATCAGCTACAGACATTGTTCCTGCTGCCACTGCTTTTAGGTAGGTGGAGTGAAATATTATTGGATAATTTAACAGTTTGTAACAAGCCAGTCAGTGCACTTGTTAATCACCTCCAGAGGAAAAACAAAGGGGAATTCACACATTCAACTACGGACATAACCTAATTTAGAACTTCTATTCACCATCATTCAACAAACAAATAAGGCCTGGTCTACATTTAAAAATTACATCAACATTACTACATTGATCAAGGGTGTGTAAAATCCATTCCTTGACTGCTGTAGCTATGCTGACCTAACTGCCAGTGTAGACACAGCTATGTCTTCTTCTGTCAACGTAGCTACTATGTTCGGAGAGGTGGTGTTCCTACACCAATGGGAAAAAGCTGTTCCCTCGGTGTTGGCTGCATCTACACTACAAGGTAATGCCAGTATAACAGCAGCAATTTAGCTATGCTGGTATAGCCTCTGTAGTATCACCATTCCCTAAGATTTGCCTTTACTAGACCTCAAATAATATAGGGTAACAATACCTGTAATTAAGGGCTAGTCTACACAGGCAATGCTAAAGCAGTGCTGTGGCAGCGCTTTAATGTACCTTGTGTGGTCACGGCACAGCGCTAGGAGAGAGCTTTCCCACCACTCTAAAAAAGACCACCTCAGTGAGGGGCATAGATCCCAGCACTGGGAGCCATTATTTACACTGGCGCTTTACAGTGCTGCAACTTGCTGCGCTCAGGGAGGTGTTTTTTCACACCCCTGAATGAGAAAGTTGCAGTGCTGTTCATTGCCAGTGTAGATAAGCCCTTAGTCAAACACGTTCTTCATCTACTGCTTCTTCAAGCTCACAGTATGTTGTTTTATAGTTCATTCTCTATTGTTAATTTACTACCTTTTCTGTGAGGGGAATCAAGTGACTGTAGCCAATTACCTTTGATAAGAAAACGGTTGTTTCCTGGAGAATGGTTACAAATCTAGTTGCTAACTACCTGGCACAAGATTTTAACCCTTGGCTTGCCAGGCACCAGACAAAATCAGCCTGCCATGCTTCTGTAATGCAAAATCTTAAATTATCCCACTCTGTCATTGTATCACTGACAGACCAACCAACATGATGACCCATATTGTATGATCCATAACAATTTAACAGAAGGCATTACAACTGTAATCAAGTCAATCTACTTGTATGTAAATTTCAAGATGTATTAGACCAAGGGTTCTCACAATAAATTTTTTGGTGGCCTCAGAGTACAGCCACCAACTCTTGCTGGTGGCCGTTCTGACAATTTTTCCTAAAATACTTAACTTCAGGAAAAACAAATAAATATGCATATATACATGTCCAAATCAATGTAAATTATTTATGCAAGGCTTTTTTTGCAGACTCAATAATTAAAAATAATGTACAGTTGTCTCTGTTCTTTACTGGACCTAAACAGAATATAAACACAAATTAGGTGTTTTGCACATTCTTGTCTCTGTTGTTTATTTTGCTTTTTGTTTGCTATTTTAAAAGACTTGCTAGCTAGTAAGTCTGCTGCTGCAAAAAGTAATATTTGTTATCAATTTGTACTGTACATCAACTTTCACAGCAGATTTACCAGCTAGCTGGAAGGCTGGGAAAAGTGATATTAACAAACATACAAATATCAATTTTCACAGTAGACTTACTCAGCCCTGGCAAGCCAGGGGACAAATGGGTGGCAAGGTGGGTAAGGAGACAGCAGGGGCGAAGGGCAATGGATGGGGAGCAGGGGAGGCAGTGGAGGCCAGAGGTAGTGTGTGTTGGGGTGAGCCAAGGGCTGGCACCCGCCGCCAGGGTCCAGGGCTAGGGCCCAAACCCCCACAACCAGAGCCTGCTACTGCCACCCCAGGGCTGAAGCCCAAGCCTCATTGCACATTGGCTGCCTGTTTCTCTGGTGTTTGTGGCTCCAGAGGGAGGGGCAGTGCCAAACCCCTGCTGATAGCCCTGGGGGAGGGGCCACTGCTTTGCACCTCACCCCCACCGGCTAATCGCTATCCAAGAGGCTGTGGCTGCAAGAAAAGCCCCTGGTGGCCACATTTGAGAAATGCTGTACTAGACTAGTAATCATCAACTCATTCATTTGTAGTAAAAGAAATCAAAAGTAGACACTAAATGTATTTGACTATGGGCTTGTCTATATTACCCGCTGGATCAGTGAGCAGCAACCAATCCAACGGGGGTCGATTTATCGTGTATAGTCTAGATGTGATAAATCAACCTCCGAGCACTCTCCCGTCGACTTCGGTACTCCACTAGGGCAAGAGGCGCATGTGGAGTCAACAGGAGAGTGTCAGCCGTCGACTTACTGCAGTGAAGACAACATGGTAAGTAGATCCAAGTATGTCGACTTCAGCTACGTAAAGAACATAGCTGAAGTTGCATAATGTAGATCGACCCCCGCTCCAGTGTAGACCAGGCCTGTGTTTACCTATATCTTGTTAGAAGTTTAACAATGTAATCGGATTAGCTTGTAGATGCTAATTTCCTTTCATTACTTAATTACCTTAATTATGTATGGAGCTGTGTCCAGTTAACCTTAAGACCAAACATGTAGGATACTGCAGGAAAATAATATTATCCACACTGTCTTCAGTTTAACTACGCTATAATTAGGGCTGTTCATTAATTGCAGTTAACTCGCGTTTAACTCAAAAAAATTAACTGTGATTAAATAAATTAATCAAGATTAATCGCAGTTTTAATGCACTGTTAAACAATAGAATACAAACAAATTTTATTTTGGATGTTTTTCTACATTTTCATATATATTGTATTCTGTATTGTAATTGAAATAAAAGTGTATATTTTTATTACAGATATTTGCACTGTAAAAATTATAAATAAAATAAATGTTTCAATTCACCTCATACAAGTACTGTAGTGCAATCGTGAAAGTGCAACTTACAAATGTAGATTTTTTTTGTTACATAACTGCACTCAAAAACAAAACAATGTAAAACTTCAGCACCTACAAGTCCACTCAGTTCTATGTCTTGTTCAGCCAATCGCTAAGACAAAGAAGTTTGTTTACATTTACAGGATAGAATGCTGCCCTCTTCTTATTTACAATGTCACCAGAAAGTGAGAACAGGCATTTGCATGGCAGTTTTGTAGTTGGCATTGCAAGGTATTTACGTACCAGATATGCTAAACAATGATATGACCCTTCATGCTTCAGCCATGATTCCAGAGGACACCCTCACTTCTGCACTGCCTCTGGAGGTGGGTGTGATCTCCCCACCAAAAGCAGAAGTGCAAGGAAACGTGCACCTGATGAAGTGGGTATTCACCCACGAAAGTTCATGTTCCAATACGTCTGTTAGTCCATAAGGTGCCACAGGACTCTTTGCTGCTTTTAAGGGAACGTGACAAGTCCTGTCCCTCCATGGCCTGGCGGACTAGCAGCTAGGAGATCCCCAGCTGGGACACTCCCAGCAGCATGGGGAGATCAGATTTCATGGGGCAGGGCTTATTTCACAGTCTGACACATTTTCCTTGGCCATGAAATTGGTAGGTTCCTAAAAGACAGGCCGAAGGCCTGATCCTGCCATGTCAAGTATGCTTAAACTTTGAACAGGGAAAGTATAAGCTGTAAGATGGAGACCTTCCAAATAATTATTCGGAATACTCTGGAAAATGCATGGAAAGACTTAAACAGACTTTATATCTAAGCTGCCTTTGGATTCTTTCTGATCTGTTGGGAAGATTCCACAGAGACTTTTACAAGCCAGCAGTTTATTCCATCACTGCTATGATCCTAAACTATGAATACTGGAAGTCACTTGTATGTATATTGATCTATTAACCCTTTGTAACTCTCTGCTTTCTTTTTCCTTTTATTATTAAATCTTTAGCTTTAGTTACTAAAGGATTGGCACCAGTATGATTAGTGGGTAAGATCTGAGACCTTTACTGACCTGGGGATAAGTACCTAACCAATCCAAAAGGACCACTCTCCCATAAGGTGAATCAGGTTTTCAGTAACCCCTCTCTATATTAGACTTGGCTGTCTAGATGCGATCCAGGGGCTGGATTGCCTAATGGTGACTGTATTTGGCTTCTTGTTAACCACTGTGGCATTACACAAGCTATTTTGTTACTGGCCTGGCTAATATAATTATAGAACCACCAATTTTGGGGATTGTCTGCCCTGTTTCTTGCAGTCTGCCCTGAGTGTGACAATCTCAGTGTGGCCCATCCAGGCATCCACTTAAGTCAGTGAAAAGACCCCCCTCATCCTTGACATCAGTGGGTACAAAATCAGGCCCATGAGGACCAGGTCTGTGAGATGCTAAGCACCACCTAGAAAGTACTGAATGCCCTCAACTCCTTTTGAAGTGAATGGGTGAAATCCTGACCCCCCCATTGAAATAAATGGCAAAACTCCCATTGACTTCATGGCATTTGGATTTTAGCCAGCGAAAATCAAGGGCTCCTGGAATCTGTAGGACAGGGTTGGGCAAACTACAGCTTGCAGGCCGAATCCAGCCCATCAGGCCCCCGTGATTGCCAGCCCCATGGCACCACAGGCCTTGCACCGCTCCTAGAAGCAGCCAGAACTATGTCCCTGCCCACGCGCAGAGGGCTCCACACCCTGCCTTTGCCTGCAGGCACCGCCCCCCGCAGCTCCCATTGGCTGGGAACGGGGAACCGTGGCCAATGGAAGCTTTGGGGGAGGTACTCATGGGAGGGAGGGCAGCACACAGAGCCCTCTGCGGCCCCTCCCCCAGGGGTGCAGGAATGTGGTGCTGCCTGCTTCTGGGAGCGGCATGGGGGCAGGCAGGCAGGCAGGCAGGCAGGAAGGAAGCAAGCCTGCCCTGTCCCCGGTGCGTGCCACTGACACCCTAGTGTTGCTCCAGGTAAGTGGTGCCAGGCCGGAGCCTGCATCCCAACTCCCTGCCCTGAGCCCCCTCCCGCACTCTGCACCCCCTTCTGTGGACATGAGTAATAATATCATCACTGAATGTGTGATATCAAAGGGGAAATGAATATATTATATACCTTTGTTCAACAATAAAAATAAATTAGTTGCATTTCTATAGTGCCTTCTATCCAAGGATCTTAAAACACTTACAAAGTGATTTACAAATGTTAACTAATTTACCCCTCACAACATCTCTGAGAGGAACATTTAATTATACAGATTTAACAATGGGGAAACTGAGTGCAAAGAGTTTCAGAGTTGTCGACCTCTTGCAGGTCTCATTAATTTCAGGGGGAGATGTGAAGGCTGGTACCTCTGAAAATCAGGCCTTAAGTGACGTGCCCGATGTGAGCCAAGGGCAGGGTTGGGAATGGAATCCAGGTTTCCCTGTCTCAGTCCCAAGCTCTAGCTACCCTCCAATTCTGACCAGCCTGTCGCCTGTAAAAAGGAGTACCTGTGGCACCTTAATGACAGGTTTCAGAGTAGCAGCCAGGTTACTCTGTATCCGCAAAAAGAACAGGACTACTTGTGGCACCTTAGAGACTAACCAATTTATTTGAGCATAAGCTTTCCTGTCTCTAAGGTGCCACAAGTACTTCTAGTCTGTATCCACAAAAAGAACAACACGGCTGCTACTCTGAAACCTGTCTCCTGTGCCCTCTTTAGATTTTCCCAAAAACAAACATTGGGGAGGAGGACTGGAGGGAGTGTGATGGTGTTGGGCTAAAGCACAGCCACCATTTTACCATGACCCCGATAACCTTTCATGGGCCCTGGCTGGAAGCAATTTTGGGGCATGGGACTTAATTAAAATGGTAACAGTCCCCTAAAAACTCCCATGATCCTGGGCCACGGCTATTAGCCCTCCGCCTCTCAAGCCCCCTTTAAGTCTGTGGCGACTCAGGAGTAGCTTATTAATAACACAAGCTGTCGGCTGGGCAGCGTGAGGGGCGTACGACTCGGAGGAGCAGCTGTCTGCCACACTATGGCGCCAACACAGATCAGAGGCCCGCGGTGCTAGGTGAGGTACCTGCCGCCGTGGGGCGGGACGTCTGGAGTCGGGGACTCACAACTCCCCCTTTCCCCCGACTCCGAGCGCCCGGCGGCGGGGCGCATGCGCAATGCCTCCCCGTGAGGGAGGAGAGAAGATGGCGGAAGCGGAGTGAGTAATTCGGTCGAGGCGAATCCGGTCCTGCTGGGGTGGATGGGGGAGGGGGAAACGGCTGCAGGCGGGGCCGGGGCCGAGCCGGGAACTGGGATTTGATAACGCGGCGACCTTGGGCCATTCTCATGCAGGGATCTGTTCTCTTATCCCGTCTGACAGCGGGTGCCAGGCAGGGCATCGCCGGGCGCTGGGCCACGGGCCCCGCCTGGCTCTAGGGCTCCTGCCTGCCAGGCTGACCCCACCAAGGGCCCCATCTTGGCCAGCCCGTCCCACTGAGGGGACGGTGGCACAGTGGGTGGCATGAGGGGGCGGTGGTGTGTGGCCTGGCCCAGGTGGCACTGTCATGGTGGAAGGCTGTATAGTGCTGGGGTCGTGGGGCGGGCGGCTCAGGGCAGCGCTGTGGTGTGTCTTAAAGTGGGTGGTGGCACGGGGAGGGCAGTGGCGGGGTATGTGTGTGTGTTTCTACCACAGGGCAATCTGCTGAGGGCACGGTATGGGGGTGGGGGAGGGTGGAGACTGCTGGGGTGGCTAGGCCCCGTCAGGCAGTTTCATGGACTCTGTTAAGCTTACTTGGGTTTGTGATTAACCTGCATAGGATCTTCTTGGCAAAACTGACATGCCACCGGATATAACTAAACAGGTTTCACTCTATCCCCTTAACAGAGTGGTTCTACTGGTTCCTGGTGTTTGATGCCTTTGTCATCTGGTAATTTTATGGGTTCACTTAGTTGTTTGTTGCTTGGGTTGCTCCAAATTCTAGTCTAAGGCTATGTCTACACTAGAGCAGTGGTTTTCAAAGCCGGTCCACTGCTTGTGTAGGGAAAACCCTGGCGGGCCGGGCCAGTTTGTTTACCTGACGGGTCTGCAGGTTCGGCCAATCGCGGCTCTGACTGGCCGCGGTCCTCCACTCCAGGCCAGTGGGGCCTACTGCAAGGGTGGCTAGCACATCCTTTGGCCTGTGCCACTTCCCACAGCCCCCATTGGCCTGGAGTGGCGAACCACACCCAGTGGGAGCCGCGATTGGCCGAACTTGTGGACACGGCAGGTCAACAAACTGGCCCGGGCTGCTAGGGGCTTTCCCTGAACAAGTGGTGGACCAGCTTTGAGAACCACTGCACTTGTACTGAGGCAGCTGTGCCACTGTAAGTTCTCTCATGTAGCTACTCAATGCGACCGGGACTTATAGTCAGTCTTATAAAGGGACTTTGGTTTCAACTGTCACTTGAGCTAACAAAAGATCTATTAGCTGTCGCCTAATGAAATACCTGTAGTTCTTTCTATGCTGCAACCAATCAATAGAGAAGATAGTGTTCTCTTTTTCTTTCACACACACACAAAATGTCCAAATGTTGCTTCCATTACTATTGTTTGTAATGTGATAGCACCTAGGTGCCACCAATGAAGGACCCTGTTCTGTTAAGCCCTGTTCACACAATCATTGGCAAAAACACAAGAGCAGGGTTGATTTGAGTGAGTTATGTGCCAAGTGGGTTTAAGATTGGATCTCAAACTAAACAAAACAAAAACTGTGCATAATTATAATATGTTTTCTTCATATGATTATTCAATTCATTTTCAACAAATTAATGCTAGGGAAAGTTGGAAGAATAATAAAGATCTTTTTGAGCAAGTGGGACCATTTAAGCTGGGGTGACCAGATGTCCCATTTTTAAAGGGAGAGTCCCATTTTTTGTGACTTTTTCTTATATAGGTGCCTATTACCACCCCACCCCCATCCCATTTTTTTCACAATTGCTATCTGGTCACTCTAATTTAAGATAAAGGAGTAACTATTATCTCGCAGAAATAGTAGCCTGTTGGCCTCTCGTGGATCAGCCACTAGATGTGGATGCATCACACACACAGCCAGTGTTGTACCTCCAAAATACTTATCAATTATGAAAATTAAACATCGAGTGATTCCCTATATTCGTGATAACTTAGTTGAATTATACAAGATTCTGCTCAAATCAGAAAGAGAAATTTTAAATGTAAATGTTTGATTTAAGTGCACCCAAGATCCTTCACGGAAGGGAGATACAATACTGTACGGTTTGCCTTTATATTAATTGCCTTCTTACCTGTTACATTTTTTTCTTAATGTTGAATGATACTGCCATGTGCACATAGGGCCGTTGTCCTCTGCTGGAGAGTATCAGAACTGGTCAGCTTTGTACCATAAGCACTACACATTACACTTGATGATGATACTGTGCCTAACTCTTACATATCGTTTTTCCATTAGTAGCTCTCCAAGTGCTTTGCAAACAAGTATCATTATTCCCATTTTACAGATGGAGATTCTCTTTTAGCTCAAGTGGTAGGAGGCCTATGCTTTTGGAGCAAGAATTCTGAGTTATTTTCCCACTGCTGTCATGAGGTTCCCAATGGCCATAGCAAGCAGCATAGTGACAAGTGTGAAGTCCTAGATTATCATGTTTGTTAGAATTTATTGATTATTACAAGTTATGTGCTGTAAGATAGCACTCTACAGAGCTTTTTATGTTCTTAGAATGCAGTTTGTCTGCAACTTTTTAAAGGACTGCTTTCTGTGCTCTGCTACCTTCTCTTATAAACATAAAGTAAAAGAAAGTGTGTTCTTCCATGATCCTGCTCCTTCCAAAAATAGTAGCCCTGCTCTTTATTGTTGCTCTGACCATACTGAAATAGAAAATGGAACAAAAATGTTAACTCCACCAGAAATTCAATAGTGAGTTTACTTAAATTTTAAACAAGACTTCTATGAAGAGAAGTCATCTTCTACAGAAGAAAGAAAGGTTGGTTAGGAAAGCTGAGGAGATCTGCATTGAGTGAATGGAATCTGCTATTTCATGTAGTGGGTAAAGAGAGGCCAGAATGGATAAGAAGACTCCCTTTGTACAATACTACTCTTCTTTATAAGGCAGCAGAGAAGTAAAAGCAGTTTCCCCACTGTCTTGTCTCCTGAGGGCAAAAGCGAACCACCAATGATTTTTGTTTCAGAAACTTTATCTTAGTGCAGATGCATGATGTGAGGGTATGGCTACACTTGAAATTTCAAAACGCTGCCACGGCAGCGCTTTGAAGTGTGAGTGTAATCAGAGCGCCAGCACATCCCTTATGGGTGTAGCTTGCAGCGCTGGGAGCCGCGCTCCCAGCGCTGCAGCACCGATTACACTGAGGCTTTACAGCGCTGTATCTTGCAGCGCTCAGGGGGGTGTTTTTTCACACTCCTGAGCGCGAAAGTTGCAGTGCTATAAAGTGCCAGTGTAGCCATGGCCTGAGTAGCCAGTGGCTTTCGCACTATGCTTCTTTGGAGGATGGTGATATAATATGTAGCTTGGTGGTATTCAGTTTTGATGGTGATTCCTAAAGTACTAGTTTATTGATGTCAAGTATCAGAGAGGTAGCCGTATTAGTCTGGATCTGTAAAAAGTAACTCAGTCCTGTAGCACCTTGTAGACTAACAGACTATTGGAGCATAAGCTTTGGTGGGTGAATACTCACTTTGTCAGATGCGCATAGTGGAAATTTCCAGAGGCAAGTCTTCAAAGAGAAACTGCTGAGCTTCAGTTCATTTGCAAATTTGATGCCACCAGCTCAGGATTAAACAAAGACTGTGAATAGCTAGCCAACTACAAAAGCAGTTTCTCCTCCTGAGGTGTGAGCACCTCAACTGCTAGAAGAGGGCCTCATCCTCCCTGATTGAACTAACCTCATTATCTCTAGACTGATTCTTGCCTGCGTATTTATACCTGCCTCTGGAAATTTCCACTACGCGCATCTGACAAAGTGAGTATTCACCCACCAAAGCTTATGCTCCAATACGTCTGTTAGTCTGTAAGGTGCCACAGGACTCTTTGTAGTTTATTGATGTAGTTTTTGATGTAGCTTACGTGTATTATACCTAATAATTTGAAATAGAATACCTTCACAAGCTTAGAACTATGTCTGCCTGTCCACAAGTGATATACAATGAGTCTTTTTCTTAGGAATTAACATAAATTGTCCTTGATTATTTTTTTGGAATAATTAAAATTTTTCTTTAAATTCAGTACATCATGTACTAGTATAAATGAACTGCTTAAATTTTCTGCCAGACTGAAAGAACGTTGCACTGCAATGGAGAATGAATCAAATGCAACGACGTGTTCCGCATGTACAACTACTACCACCACCACCACCACCTCCTCCTCCTCTCGGACACAACCACCACAGATATCTGTCTATAGTGGATCCGACAGACATGCTGTACAGGTACTGGGCTGTGATGTAGTGGAGAGGTTCACAACCAGGGATCCGGGGCCTCCTGGGGGGCCACAAGCAGGTTTTAGGGGGGCCTCCAAAATAAGAGAGCAAAGCCAGTGTTAGACCTGCAGGAGCCCAAGGCAAAAAGCTGAAGCCCGAGCCCCGCCATGCGAGGCTGAAGCTGAAGCCAAAACCCAAGCAGGTTGGGCTCCCTGTGGCCCTTGCCCTGCTTGCTACCCCCTAACGCCGGCTCTGGCTTTTTCTACATATCCAGTAGATGAAAACATTTGTGGGGCACAGGTGGACTGGGGAGTTTTTATAGCATGTGTGTGTTTGGGGGTGGGGGATCTGAAAGGAAAACGTTGAGAACCTCTGATGTAGGGTACAGAAGAATGGAAAGAAATTCATAACCAATGTTTACTGATTTAAAAACTCAAAAATAGGCAACAGTACCAGCTTATAAAAATAAATTGGACAGTGTTGCATACTAGTAAATTAAAAGTTTCACTCTTGATTTCCCTTCTGGTTCTTACTGTCTGGCTTGTTTGAGTGTTTTCATGAAATATTGTCTACAAAAACTGTCAGTGGTAGAAACATTGCTGCTGACTTGAATCTTACAATATACAGACTAGAACTGTTATCACAATCAGAAGCAGTGGAGTGGATGAAATATCTAGAATCTCTGGAACTACAGCCTTGTCATGACCAGGGTCAGCTCAGCTCACCGGTCTTTTGCATAGATAAATTGCGTACCATGTATTTTGTAAGGTTGTATGTGAGGTTTTTCTGATGAGACCTTTAAAAACCAATATGCATAGACATTAATAATATCATGGCTTCATTGAAGTCAGCGGTAAAACTCCCATTGACTTCATTGGAGCTAGAATTTTATCCTAAAGGTCCTGTGACATGTTTTCGAAGAGTAGGTGTAGAAGGTTGCCGCGGTGTTCTTTCCAGTCTGTTTTTCTCTCCAATCCCGGCTGTTGTGTAACATTTCTTAGTGCCAGTTATCTGCTTTGCTTATATGTCATTCACCTCAGAAGAACCAGCATTTCAGTAGGGCTGTATAGTATGTATTTTATTTGTAAAATAATTTGGGAACAATTGAGTTGAAAGTCGCTATATAATGTGGATTGTTAAAGAACAAGCTTATACTGTAGACCAGAATGTGTGTGTTAGTTACAATCTATAATTCACTTGAACAAAGATTATGTAGGAAGTTTAGTGTTATACAGGTGTTGGTGGGTGGGGTGGAGGGAGTGTTTTTTTTTTTTTTGTTTTTTTTTTCAATTTTCGTGCAATGGTGAATTTCCATTATAGCACTATCAAGATTAATATAGTTTAGTATTTTGTACAGCTGTCGATTCATCGCAGTTAACTCATGTGATTAATTCAAAAATTAATCGCAGTTTTAATCACAGTATTAAGCAATAGAATACCAATTAACATTGATTAAATATTGGATTTTTTTCTACATTTTCATATATAATCTGTGTTGTAATTAATCAAAGTGTATCTTTTTTTTATTACAAATATTTGCACTGTAAAAATGATAAAAGAAATAGTATTTTTCAGTTCACCTCATACAAGCAATGTAGTGCAATCTTTGTCATGAAAGTGCGACTTACAAATGTAGATTGTTTGTTTTTGAGTACAGTTATGTAACAAACAAAAAAAAGGTAAAACTTCAGCGCCTACAGGTCCACTCAGTCCTACTACTTGTTCAGCCATTCGCTAAGACAAAGAAGTTTGTTTACATTGACAGGAGATAATGTTCTCTTCTTCTTTACAATGTCACCAGAAAGTGAGAGTAGGCATTTGCATGGCACTTTTGTAGCTGGCATTGCAAGGTATTTACATACTAGATATGCTAAACATTCATATGCCGCTTCAGCCACGATTCCAGAGGACGATCTTCCATGCTGATGACGCTCATTTAGAAAAGAATGCTTTAATTAAATTTGTGACTGAACTCTTTGGGGGAGGATTGTAGGTCTCCTGTTGTTTTTACCTGCATTCTGCCATATATTTTATGTTATAGCAATCTCGAATGATGACCTCAGCACTTGTTCATTTTAAGAACACTTTCGCTGCAGATCTGACAAAACACAAAGAAGGTACCAATGTGAGATTTCTAAAGACAGCTACAGCACTCAACCCGAGGTTTAATAATCTGAAGTGCTATCCAAAATCTGAGAGGGACGAGGTGTGGCGCATGCTTTCAGAAATCTTAAAAGAGCAACACTCCGATGCCGAAACTGCAGAACCTGAACCACCAAAAAAAGAAAATCAACCTTCTGCTGGTGGGATCTGACTCAGATGATGAAAATGAACATGCATTGGTCTGGGTTGCTTTGGATTATTATTGAGGAGAACCCATCATCAGCATGGACCCATGTCCTCCGGAATGGTGGTTGAAGCATGAAGGGACATATGAATTTCAGCGCATTTGACACATAAATATCTTGCTACGCCAGCTACAACAGTGCCAGGAGAACCCCTGTTCTCACTGTCAGGTGACATTAAAAATAAGAAGCGGGCAAAATTATCTCCTGCAAATTTTAAGTAAACTTGTTTGTCTGAGTGATTGGCTGAAGTAGGACTGAATGGATTTGTAGGCTCTAAAGGTCTACATTTATTTTTTTTATACATAATTCTACATTTGTATGTTCTGCTTTCATGATAGAGATTGTACTACAGTACTTGTATCAGGTGAATTTAAAAATACTTTCTTTTTTACAGTGCAAAATATTTGTGATAAAAAAGTGAGCACTCTACACTTTGTATTCTGTGTTGTAACTGAAATAATTATATTTGATGTAGAAAAAACCCAAAAATATTTAAATAAATGTTATTCTATTATTAACAGTGCGATTAATTGTGATTAACTTTGTCAATCACTTGACAGCCCTAGTATTTTATAATTGTGATTTGTTACTTATTGGTATATTGCAGGTTATTCAACAAGCCTTGCATCGTCCCCCCAGCTCAGCTGCTCAGTATCTTCAGCAGATGTATGCAGCCCAACAACAGCATTTAATGCTGCAGACTGCCGCTCTACAACAGCAGCACTTAAGCAGTACCCAGTTTCAGAGTCTGGCAGCTGTTCCACAGGTGAGACTTCAATATATTGTGATGTTCTGCTTAGGACACCCAGAACTGCGAGCCACCATGTTATCCCTCTGCCTCAGCAAGAGTGAGTTTTGCTGGAGACTAAACTGTGTTCCCTCTTCCTGCCAAAGCAACTTGTCTGCTTCACCAGCAAACTCCTCAGGACTCTGCCAGCATTAATCTTGCCTTGCAGGTAACAATCAATGAACCTCAGTTCCTCTCTCAGTGTCTGCTGTCTCTCACTAGACACCCACAGAAATTAAGTTTTCTCCCTCCAAAGAGACAGCGTATATATTCTGTTAACTTAGCTGAAGACTTGCATTTATTTCAGTATAATGGCACTGAGATGATTCTTAGTAAAATTTAGAAAAAGTTTATTAAAAAAGAGATTTCAGTGGTACTAAAGCAAGAGAAGGAGACAGGTATGGTTATATACAAAACAAAATATACTTTCTATTGTCTAAAACTTAATTTTAACAAGATACAATCTTTGCCTAAGTAGTTTTCTTACTTATATCAGGTTACCAGCATCCCCAGCCTTTCAGATGACAGGATCCAATTTTAACAGGATGAAAATATATTGTATGCTATGTCCCCTAAGTAATGGATAGCTAAAAGGTCTTTTTGCTCCCCATATGTTACCCAAAGCCCATTATCTCTGCCTTAAGAGCCAGGAAGGCATCCTGGGTACAGGTTCTGTCCCTGGTGAGCTCACTAACCGCCTCCTTCCATTTGTTAGCTTGATGGCTTTGTTTACTTTATATGTAAATTTACTTTCATCGTCCTTTGCCTGCAGTCAAGATGGTCAGACAGGCAAATCCACATTCCTTTGTTTAGGCTGTCAACTTAGTGAATGCACTGCCTCCAAAGCGCACATTTCTAGCATACACACACACAACTCTTTGTACACAAACTGTACATATATCACATGATGATTTTTGGAACCAGAGTGTCATCAGTTTACATATAATACCTTACAAGACACCATTTTGATACATATTATGACAACAGTGCATTGTGTGTATGTCAGGCCTGATATGAACTACAGTATGATGGGCCCTCTGTTAGTTGGCATTGAGGGTTCCCAGGATCACATGTGTAAAAACTAATGTTCTAGGATGAAAAACGTTAACCATTACCAAACCTAATAACAGCTTTACTGTGCATGTCTAAATATCTCACAGTAATTCATTGTAGTATTTTAGTGACTTTATTCTTTTAATTTTCTCTGTGTGGACTGCAAGCCCAGTTGAATATTTTTAGTTTTCTAAGAATCTCAGTAGGTTCCCATCCAATGCTCTGGGTGTCCATTACATATATTAAAATAAACTATACAGATACTTATATACAATAAAGGTACAATAAAGGACTTAATGATGTTAACAGAAAAAATCCAAACTTCTCCAACCCTCAATCCCCCTTCCCAAAATATGGATGGGGTGGGGAAGGAACATAGTACTCCCCAATACAGATAAAATAAAAATAATTAGTGTTTTATATCTTATTTTGGTACTTAATTTTAGTGAATCATGCTGAGGAATATGGATACATAATAAGTTACAACAAACCTTAGTTGTGATTCTGAAATTGGAAAAGAAGGTACGAGACAATGCCATATTCTGTTCCCATTTGCAAAGGCTTTAGCATTAATCATCACAATAAGCCTTATCCAAAGCCCATTAAAGTCAATATAAAGACTTCCATTGACCTCGGTAGTTATTGGAAAGTGAACTGTATCCTGGTGAGAGAAGTTATTATTGTTTTACACATGGAGAGGCTGAGACATGAAGAGTTAAAGACCTCAAGGCTAAACAGCTTCATTTTGTCAGACATAAGATTAGAACGTGGGAGTTGCTGGATCACAGTCATGTGCCTCTTCCACTGGATCATGCTGATTGCCTAGTCACATGATCTCAACCTAAAATTGAGATGCCTCAGAAGAATGTAACTGGTGTTGCATCCATGTTCAATAAAGGACCTTGAATTTAAGACAATTAAATATAATCCACACAGGACATGACCTTGTAATCCTTACTCATGTGAGTACATATTACATACATGAGGGGAGTCTCATGTGACTAAGCATAGTGGGAGTGCATTCTTAATTAGAAAGTGGATCCTGTTTCCTTGCTGTTCATGTATGTTTTAGGTTGTTATCCACGTTGCAGGTAACCCTCCTCTCACCTCCAAAAGCAAAGCAAGATTGTCGTGCAAATAAAAGTGAATATTTGTAAACAAATTCAAAGGTAGCCAACAATAGAGAGACGAATAAAATTTTTAAGCAATTGTGACAGGCAGAAGCTGTAAAAATTGAGGGAAACCGTCATTTATTTACATGATCTGCTATTGGAAAAACTTAATTTTGTATTTTGTCCATTAAATGGGTCTCCATAGGATTTAGTTTTAGTATTAATAATTATATGGCAGTAAAAATCATCCAGAATACAATTGCAGAAATGTGTATGCATTTATAATTTAGAATGGAAAGGCTGATGTTCACAACCCCATATTGTGAGAGGTTTTTGTCTTTGCCATAAAAATTTTGGTTCCTGCTGCAACCAGGAATGCAAAGCCTTGCTGGAAATAAACTTTTTTCCTCTCAAATTTCAAAATATTTTGACCTTGAGTGTTTTGGAATTTATCATTTAAAAATGATCAAGTACTTTTGGGTGCTAAACAAAAATGAAGGGTGAAACTTGTTTCAGAGTTTATGCCATTCAATTATTGTATTGCTTTCTGTTTTGAAAAAAATAACTGAAATGACCAAACATTTAACTCTGAAAAGTGTTTTTGGAGCATGCATAATTACCTTTGGAAGGCATTTTATGAGGATTTTTATCACAGTGCAAATCAATTTCATAAGGATTTTAGTGAGGACTGATTTTTACACTTTAACATCAGTGGCCTGTCATTTAAGTTTTCAATGCTGTATGTGGTGGACTAAACACCCAGTTTCATCATTAACACTTTTCTGTTAGTTTGTGTTCCCCTCAAAGGTACTAAGCCTGCAAAGTTCTGAGTGCTTTCATATTAATGTGAATTGAGGACATTGGGCACTATGCAGTTTAGGGCCCATAGTTTGGAGTGCGCTATGCTGTAAACATACCCTAACTCTACTGGGTAAAATGTATTCATTTTTACTGGTTATTCGGAGAAAGGGTAAACCTAGAAGTAGGTTTCTGTTGGCTCATGTAATATCAGTGTTGTTTAAACATTTTTTATTTCCGCTTAGATGACATATTTAACACCTGTTCTTGCTATTTAGGCAAGCCTGTCAGGTGGAAGGCAGTGTTCATCCCCTACTGGGAGCGTCACTCAGCAGTCAAGCATATCGCAGACCTCGGTATGTAATCAAACAAGGTTCTGTATCCCATCCTAGCCTTCAATGGCTATAATACAACGTCTTGTAAAGAAAAAAACATTTTTCATGTTTAAAATAAATAAATCTGACTAAAATTATTGCAACATAATGAGAAGTAGGTACATAATGAGGCTGTAGTAGTTAGAGGTTAAAAGATGTATTAGATCATAGTAATGAATGGATTCTCCTCTAAAAGGACGTCATGTGTTAAACTAGTACCCCGATTAGTCTGGGATTTTCAAAGGAATCCAAAGTAGTTAGTTGCCCAATTCCCCTTTGAAAATCTCAACCTTTATCTTAAAAAAATATTAAGTACAATTTCCAGGAAGCAAAATTTAACATTAAGTTGCATAATATTTTATAGTTATTGGCCCAAATTTTCAAACCTGAACATCTAAAATTAGGCAACTCAACCTGTTTGTGGGTAGATAAAAGTTACTTGCTTGATCATCAGAGCTGCCGAGCAAGCTGTGAGAAGTTAGCACCTTAAAATATCAGGCCACTTTTATTCATGTGCCTAAATATGGATTTAGGCATGTAACATTTGGGTGTCAAAAGTTAATATTTTTCTTAAAGTATTAATTGCTGGCTTGTACCACGTTCGGTAAGTATCTATTCGTAGTAGCTGTTTAATCCATTTCCACAACATTACCCTTTATTCTAATTATTGTTTCAGATTCTGATTGAGACAGTGTTAAAGTACACAAATACCCAATTACTTTTTATTAATTACAGGCCACTATGTGTAGTGCAGTGGTTTTCAACCTTTTTCATTTGCAGACCCTTAAAAAAATTTCATATGGAGGTGTGGACCCATTTAGAAGTCTTAGACAGTCTGCGGACCCCAAGTTGAAAACCACTGTTATATGGTAACCACAACCTTTTGTGACACCCTTAGATATAGTCTGTGGACCCCCAGAGGTTGATAAGGTGTAGTGCAGAAATAGAAGCACTTTGGCCTCTACAATTACAGATTTTCAGTGCTGTTCCTTTAAAATACCACACCTTATTTGTGTGATATATGGTTTTTTGCAGTTACGTTCTCATAAAATACACGTGTTTAATAGGGAGCTATTACACAAGTGCTTGTCAGTCTATTAACTTGCATCTGTTAATTGGAAATGCTGAGGACTGATTAAACATAAGGTTTAATTTTTCAAAATCTCAGAAGCCTACTGTTGCATCAAATTTCACATTTCTAATTTTGTAACACTAGGTATTGTCATTGTGAATTTAAATTGAGCATTTAGGTATACAGATTGGCCAGTTAAGCTTTTCTGGCCATCTTCTTATACGTGATTTGTGTATGCATTCATGATAACTGTATACAGAAATCAGACAAGCTATTATACATAATTTTAAGATACTGATTCTTTGAAAGCCAATGAAACAAAATTTTAAAGTGGCAATGCTGGAAAGTGTAACATCTTCAAAGTCTAAACATCATAAGTCTCAGGAAGACAGATTTAACTGTTTTAATAGGTTCCACTTTGGAATATTGTATAATGGAATAGCTTTGAAAAACTAGATGTGACAGATTATTATGCTTGCAAAATATTTGTATCTTAATATTTTTCATAGTTGTGAAATTAATTCTGAGCCGCTAATCTTATTTTTCACTTTGTAATAACTCACTTTATATTAAACTAGTTTATAGTAATTGGTAGGATTACTAACAATTATAATAGATTACTAAATATTTAGAGAGACCAAACTTGTCACTCTAAATATCCTGGGACTGATATAGCTACAATTACACTTCACACTAAGTCTTTGACTTTTAATGTTCTGTGGCCATTTAGCATAAAATAAATTAATTCTTTGGATAGTTCAAACAACTGGAATCATCAGATGAAAACTATGCTATCATTTCTTCATTTCATGGTAACTCTGGTAAATTATCCAGAGGAAAATAACCTTTTCATTAGTTACTTTTGTTTCTGTTCAACCATAATAAATTAATTGCTGTCTTCTGCAGTGCATTCATTCTTTAGCTAGAACTTCCATTCACAACTCACAGAAACAAAACACCTATTGATCCAACAATCAAAGTTTATCGTTCATTAAGAATGCTTTGCATTGAACCAAACAGTCATTATGGGGAATTATGCATTTTCATGTGAAGAATACAATACACAGTGTAAATTTTAAACTGGCAGTGGTATTTAAGGATTTGTTGGCCTTGGTCTGGGTTCCTCCAAATGACGTTCATGCAACCTAAACCCTATGTACACATGAATCGTTAATTATTTAGAACCTGTATTCTGGTGAATTATGCCAACGCACAGTTCTTCGAAGCCAGTTATCTTTGACACTGTGTGAAAATGTTGGCTTAAAATTTCATTCCTTATTATCTTCACTAGTTTACAATTTTACCAAAAATACCGTGAATTTCTTCATTTGAAAATGTACCTATCGGAACTCTTCTTTTGTTGTTTACTTCATTTATATAAACACCATGCACCTCCATGGTGATATGTAAACAACTTGTTTTCCATCCTAATTTAGATGGGGCAGCAGATAAGTATTAAGGTGTGAGAAAAGGAGTAGATAGTGTTGCAGTGTGGATTACTGATGCCACTGATTTGAATTGGTGTCTTAAACTAGTGACAGACCACACACGTTTCTGTATTGTGTATGCTTTAGCTCTTTGTGTTTCATGTTCAATGCAAAACTAAGAATAAAACTTATGGTGACAAGTAACTCTTCAATTCATGGATTGAACTGCCCAAGCATGGCTGCATGTAAATTGCGTTGTTATAATGAAAATGTGTAATACTGCCACATTAATATTGCTACTTATTAAAAAAGTACTGTATGAGCGTTCACACAGTAGCTGACTTTATTTTGATGATAACTGTAGCAGTCATAGACTTCAGATCAAAATATTGTTGAAGTCTTTACAGCTTGGATGCTTCAACTGCCTTGATGTATTTGGTAAGGCTGATTGACATTAAAACCCAGGATGAAGGGCCGTGACCAAAGTAACATTTTTACTTCCTTAGATTAACCTTTCCACCTCTCCTACACCTCCACAATTAATAAGCCGTTCGCAGACCTCCAACACTACTAGCAGCAGTATAACCCAACAGACTATGTTGCTGGGGAGCACTTCTCCTACCCTGAGTGCAAGCCAGGCTCAAATGTACCTCCGAGCACAAATGGTAAGTTTCACAAGTTGCCGTGTTCACCATTAGTTTTTGAAAGTTTTACTGTTTTGTGTTTTTGTAAATGGTTCAGGTATCTTTAGCTTCAAGCAGTGTTGGGAATTTGGTAGCTTATTTTTGTACATAAATAGCTCTTAGAGCAATGTGAGCCACAGAGACAAAGGGGCTGCTTAGTCCTTTGAGAGCAGAAAAAAGAAATTCTGCTTTAGAAACAGCTCAATGTTATTAATTTGGTACATATTGTAATTAATGAGATGATTGAACACTTGTAAAATAGGAAGAGAACATCTGTCCTTGCTTAGTGGATGTGTGACAAGACATACTGTAGCAGTTTGTATTCCCAGCAGAATGTTCTAATGTGTTTCTAACATCAGAGTTGACAGGCTCTTGATTAAAGCTTTCTCACATTTAACTAAGAATATGCTTTGATGGAGTATTCCCTCTGGAGACTGAGTTGGGCTTATAGACTTCATTCTGTTAAAATTCATATAGGATTCATTTGATTTTTGCAATTTCTGGTCAGTGTTGTATTTCATGTTTTTAAACAAAGGGTATTTTTCAAAGCTTGAATAATTCTACAGTAAAATAAAATGACTGTTGTTAAACCTTAATTATAGAGATTTAAAAAATGTAATGCTGTTCACAGTGCAAACACAGGCTCCTGTCCTGCAATGAGCTTTGCATGGGCAGAGCCTCACTGAGGGCATTGGGGCTCTGCAGAAGTGCACAGATCCATCCAAGTGGTATTCAGTGCTGGTGTGGGGCCATAGATATTTCTATTGTTTGCCTGCAAGCTATTGCCCAGGTCCTACAAAGACTTATGCATATGCTTTGTGCACTGAGTACTCCCCACTGACTTCAGATCTCATTCCATAAGAGGGGGGGGCTTAATAATAGTGGGACTTCTGACAGTGCATGAAATTAAGTACATGCATAAGACTTGCACAATTGGGACCTATAATTATATTTATCGAAAATCCCCTCTTCCCCCTGAGAATTGTAAAACAATATAGGTATACACTGGTAGAGCTTTTTCTTATCCTATTAAATTTCCTACATACTTATTGAGAAAGTAGTTAAAACTGTAGATGCAGCAATCTAGTATATGCTACCAGTGTTTTGTGGACACCTGGAAAGATCTGTCTCCAGTGTTCCAAAAAATAAAGGGTATTGGATAGTGGTATTTCAACATTTGGCACTCAATTCAAGTAAATAATGTAATGTACTGTAGTATACAGCAGTAATGCAATATCAGCAGTTTTTCATTTCAGTTCCCTTTTAGATATTTGAAAACAGCTATTTACTGAACCTTGGGAGATTCAGGAGTGATGTGGAAAGTGCAGAAGATATTCTGATGCCATATGACTTTCATGTCTCTTTAGTTATCATCCAGTTCTCTTTATAATGTAAAATATTTGTTTGTATAAAGACCTGTTGGAGAGTGCAGTCTCCAAGCACACCCTCATGCCGCATGGCTTGCTACTACAGTCCCCTACCTCAGTTTCTGGATATAATTAATTTACACTCCAAAATCTTTGGGAACAATATTCTCACTCTTTTGGGTTCTAATTTATTAAACATAATCCAGCTCTCAAAAGAGGTGCCTTTTCATCCAACCCTAGGTTCAGGGCCCCAAAATCCTCCTTTCTGGGACTATGTGCTTCAAGTGCTGGCCTCCTCCATCCGCAAACTCACCTGTTTAGTTCAGGGCTTTTCACAACCTTCCTTGTAGAACTATGTCCTTTAAATCCTCCCTTCAGTAAGCTCTCCCTGACTGGGCTTGGAACCTTGTTTTTGAGTCATCCATCGCCATCATATGACTACTCCCTTGACCCTTCCCATGTGGGTCTAATCCTAAACACCTGGGTGGGTAGCCCTGCTCCTCCCCCTCTGCAAGGCTCATGGTCCTGGGCCTTCCTGCTGCTATAGAGAGCAATGACCTGAGTTTTTTCCTATCCCTGTCCCCTTCAGACACTAATTATTCTGAGACTATCTTCCTCTGACCCAGTGGCTGTTTGGATTTCCTTCGGCCTTCCTCTGCCATCTCTAGACACATGGAATGGGGTGACTGGTCTTTCACGTTACTTCCTTTGGCCTTAAAGGGCCAGGACTTTGTTGCAAGGCCCAATCTTGAAGACTTTTTCCTGAATCATAATCTCAGATTTGGGCCCTTATATTTTTGTTTATATTTACGAAATCTTGTTTGTTGAATTAACAGACATGTAGTCTGCTTAGTTCAGAGCGGTTATCCTCTTCTACCTCTTTGACTAACTTTTTAAAGCATTCTTTCTTGCCTTTTGCAAGAGTAATTCTGAGGAACACATGTATCAAGTCTAGTCTTTAGGCTACAAAGTATTCTCTCTCTCAGTGAGATGAACTGAAATATTTTTAAAGTAACATTGACAATATACCACACCAAAATCCCACCACCATTAGAACTAATTTGCAGTCTTGTTGGCAATCTCAGCACCTAGGTATAGAGAGGATTGAATGGACAGAGTCTGAATTGTCCCTAAAAAGTCCTTGCAGGTTATGACTGAAACACATTGGTGGTGTTTTTTGGGGAAGCATACACTGGTGTTACCTGTATGGTATGGTATGTTAATGAACAGAGGATTTCGGGGTCTAGCTGTGACAGTTTTCACAAAACACTCAATTTGTATACTTGGGGGAAAAAAAGAAGAAAATGTCACTTGTTTGTGTTGCTAAACATGATATTCTCTAATTTGAAAATTCATTTTGAGGCAGTGTAGTCCAGTTGTCTGAGCAGACTATTGGGAGTCAAGATATGTCAGGTTCTGTTGCTGCTTCATTCCATATCTTTATCTGGCTCTGGTTGCTTGACAATATGCCTCTGTTCACCCCCCTCCTCTGCTCTGTAAAATGGAAGTAAGATTAAGTAAGCCTCTTTTGAGACACTTGGATGGAAAGCAACATAAATGCAAAAGTATTATCCTTAAAATGCAGAACATTTTAAAATTAATACTTATGTTTATATAATGTATATTGTTTGAAATCCCACAAACATTTGTTTAAAAAAAAATAAAGTTGAGTTAAAGGCAACAAGAATTTAAATTAGAATTCATTTGCCCCTAAGTAACATTTTCCTCCCTATGATAAATTTCAAGGTTTTACTGTTACTTTTATCTGTGACTTGTGTCTTCTTTAGTTTTCTTTTTCTGTCTTCCCAGCTGATTTTCACTCCTGCTACCACTGTGGCTGCTGTCCCGTCTGACATTCCTGTTGTCTCATCATGTTCCTCTTCCTGTCAGTCTGCAGCTACTCAGGTGAGCTTGCCTGGATTTATTGTATATCCACTTCACTGAGCTAGAGCTCTAAGTGAAATATCATTGTGCATATGTTTTCCATGTTTATATTGTAATAGTGTCTATAAGTCCTTAATGTGCTCTTTTAATGTCATAACATAATACATTGATATATTTGGCTCTGAAGATGTTACAAACCAGAGATAAGCTGTTTTGTTACAGTAATAATTAGTTAACTGCAGTCTTCCACAACTGACATAGTAATAGTTATTTTGTAGGTTACATTGTTTTGTCTTGCTTTGCTGTGCAACAGATGCATTCCTTTAAAGATCAAGCCCTTACTCTTTGATTCTCATGTTTACATTTGACAGTTCTTCATACTTCCATAGTATCATTTAGTAACTTCTGACCTAATTTTTAAAAAAGTTTAATAGGATTATTACATCTTACAAATTTTAATTTACATATTGTACATATGTTACTGTTATTCAGTGTGTATGAAGCCACAGAGAACTGAGGCCATGTCTACATCTAAAATTTTGCAGTGCTGGTTGTTACAGCTGTATTAGTACAGCTGTATAGGGCCAGCGCTGCAGAGTGGCCACACTTACAGCAACCAGCGCTGCAAGTGGTGTTAGATGTGGCCACACTGCAGCGCTGTTGGGCGGCTTCAAGGGGGGTTCGGGGAACGCGAGAGCAAACCGGGAAAGGAGACCAGCTTCGCCGCGGTTTGCTCTCGCGTTCCCTGAACCACCCTGCAAACCGCAGGGAAGGAGACCTGCTTGCTCGGGGGTTCGGGGAACGCGAGAGCAAACCGGGAAAGGAGACCAGCTTCGCCGCGGTTTGCTCTCGCGTTCCCCGAACCACCCTGCAAACCGCAGGGAAGGAGACCTGCTTGCTCGGGGGTTCGGGGAACGAGAGAGCAAACCGGGAAAGGAGACCAGCTTCGCCGCGGTTTGCTCTCGCGTTCCCCGAACCACCCTGCAAACCGCAGGGAAGGAGACCTGCTTGCTCGGGGTTCGGGGAACGCGAGAGCAAGCCGGGGAAGGAGACCAGCTTGATTACCAGAGGCTTCCTCAGGTATGCTGGGATACCTGCTTATTCCACGGAGGTCAAGAAAAGCGCTGGTAAGTGTCTATACTTGATTACCAGCGCTGGCTCACCAGCGCTGGATCCTCTACACCCGAGACAAAACAGGAGTACGGCCAGCGCTGCAAACAGGGAGTTGCAGCGCTGGTGGTGCCCTGCAGATGTGTACACCTCCTAAGTTGCAGCGCTGTAACTCCCTCACCAGCGCTGCAACTTTCTGATGTAGACAAGCCCTGAGAAGTGGCAGGGTTTTCAGTAATGTCAATATGTTAATAGAACTTGGATCTATTCAGACCATCCTTTCAGATCCCAGGATTCAGCCTCAGTACCCTCTCCCTGTCTGATCAAGGTTGATGAGTTAATGGCAGAGCTGATTGAAACTAATCTTGAGTAAGATGGGGGTATTACTAACAAGTTGGAGAAAATGTCCAGAAGATCTTGCTTTCATGATGGTAGCTTTATTGTTTGGCCTATTCTGCTCAGGGGTGTCTAGATATAATTTTACCATACAATGAACATAAAAATTCAAGTTTCAACAATAGTCAATAAAAATTTGTTTTCAATTACAGAATATTCTGATGTTGCAATGGACTTGCCACAATGACCTTTTCAGACTCTCAAAAAACCCGCAACGCACACTCAGAATTCAATGATAAAGAATGTGGAAGCACAGTGACTCAAAGGCTTTTGTCCTTGGGGATATGTAACACTTTCATTCTATGCACTGTGTGCAATTCAAGCTCATTAAAGGTTGAAAAAAAAATTGTATTAACCTATTGCACACACAAAATTATGTGAGAAGAACATTAAGGTGCCAGAGTCAATCACCAAAGGTTAGCAAATCCCACAATTTAAGGTTACTTGTTATCTATGTAATTTTAATTCAACCCTCTTATCTGTATGCATTATAATACAGTCTTTAATTACATGATCACATTCTATTTTTCCATAGGACTTCTGCATCATTCAGTCCAGAGTGGATAATACTCACTTAATGAGCAGCTATTCAATATTTTATTTTCTGCTCATTGTTCAATGTATGGCCTGTGTCTTATTTACTGTGCAGTACTCAAGGCCTGAAAATGATTAATTTACTGTAACTGGATCACCACTCACCTCACACAAGTGCCCCCCTGGTCAGATGCATGCACGTGCGGTCTCTCAGTTTTTGTGGAATGGAGTGGCACCCAGATCTTGTGCTTGCCTCCCATCCTTGGTCAGTGGTTTCTTTTGTGGGTCTTCAGTGACTCAGCCCTGCAGCTGAGTCACACACACTGTCTGTTGGTGGAACAGAACAAACCCGCTCCAGAGTATACAGTTATCATCTTCTCCTGGCCCTAGTATGGGGCCATACCCCCAAGGCTTCTTCCTTGGAGACTCTGTCTTCCTGCAGTCCTCCCTAGGCTCAATCCTGGCTCAGTCCCCACAGCCAGCCAGGATTCCCTTCTTAGTTCCCCTGGTCCCTGCCTGCACTGAGCTGTCCATGGTCCTGCTGCACTTTCAACAGCCAGGAACACAGTTCTCTCTCTCTTCCAGCTCCTGCAGCAACTGACTGCCTTTGTCTCTGCAGCTCCTTTTTATGTGGCCCTCCTGGCCCCTGACTGGCCACTCTTGCAGCCACTCCAGGCCACTTGGGGGACTCTTCTTCTGCTCCTCTCTGGGATGGGGTATGGCAGGTGAGAGGTGGATGGGTGGAAGCAGCAGATATATCTTGATTTTTAGTGACGCTTTTGACAGTCACACATGACATCCTTATTCTTATAAGCAAACTAAGGAAATGTGGTCTAGATTAAGCTACTATTAGGTGGATGCAAAACTGGTTCAAAGATGATATCCAAAGTTATCAGTGGTTTGCTGTCAAACTGAGGGGACATAACTAATGGTGTTCTGCAAGGGTCAATCCTGATTGTGGTACTGTTCAACATTTTTATTAATGACTTGGATAATGGAGTGGAGACTGTGTTTATAAAATTTACAAGATGACACCACGCAGTGAGTGCTTGCTAGCACTTTGAAGGACAGGATTAGAATTCAAAATGACCTTGAGAAATTAGAGCGTTGGTCTAAAATCAACAAAATGAAATTGAATAAAGACAAGTGCAAAGTACTACACTTAAGAAAAAAATCAAATGCACAATTAAAAAATGAGGAATAACTGGCTAGGCAGTAATACTGCTGAAAAGGATCTTGGGGTTATAGTGGATCACAAATTGATTATGATTCAGATATGTGCTGCACTTGTGAAAAAGGCTAATATATTAATAGAAGTGTTTGTATGTAAGACATGAGAGGTAAATGTCCCACTCTGCTCAGCACTGGTGAGGACTTAGCTGGAGTACTGTGTCCAGTTCTGGATGCCACGCTTTAAGAAAGATATGGACAAACTGAGAGTCCAGAGAGAGCCTCAAAAATGATAGAAAGCTTAGGAACCTGACCTATGAAGAATGGGTAAAATATCTGGGCATGTTTAGTCTTGAGAAAAGAAGATTGTGGGGGAAGACCTGGTAAGTCTTCAAATATGTTAAGGCTGGACAAGAGGTATTTGATTTAATCTGCAGCAATGGAGATTTTGGTTACATGTTTGGAAAAACCTAACTATTAGGATACTTAAGCACTGGAATAGGTTTCCAAAGGAAGTTGCAGCATCCCCCATCACTGGAGGTTTTTAAAACAGATTACTCAAACACCTCTCAGGAATGGTCCTTCCTCAGGGCAGGGGACTGGACTAGGTGACCTCTCAAGCTGCCATCCAGCCCTTCATTTATGTGAAAAATATCCATTTATTTTGAGTGCCCGTTGGTAATTTTTCAGAATGCTTAGCATTATAATAAGGCTTGGAAGGATTAGATTTTTATTGGTAAATGTCAATTTCATTGTACACACACAAACCAACAAAAATATTTATATTGGTAATTGAAATTTGCAGATAACTAAAGTAAGAAAAATGCTGCTTGCTAACTTTATTAGAGCAGTGGTTCTCAAATATTTATACTGGTGACCCCTTTCACATAGCAAGCCTCTGAGTGCAACTCCCCTTATAAATTCAAAACACTTTTTTATATATTTAACACCATTATAAATGCTGGATGCAAAGTGGGGCTTGGAGTGGAGGCTGACATCTCACAACTCCCCCATGTAATAACCTCGCAACCCTCAGTTTGAGAGCCCCTCTCTGAGAGTGTGATTTAAGGGTATTTACATTGTACCTTTTTGACATATGATGCTGAAAATTTGTGTGTTGATGATATAGAGCTTTAACTTTTTGAATTTCAACATCTACTGACATTAAATAATTATCTGACCTGCCTTAAAATTTCCTCAACTGTGAAAATTTAAATAGTCAAATTTGAAAAAGTTTTTTAAAAATAAACATTGATATATCCATTGCAATTCTAAAAAATCAAGTTCTGCCATGCCTAATTATGTAACACTTCATATGTTTGAAGCACAGCTCCTATTAACTTCACTTGCAGCTGAGAGTGCTCAGCACTTCTGCTGATCAGACTGCAGGGTCTTAAGTCTAGCACTCCAGAAAATGAGGAACCTACAACTAGTGACCACCTGTGAAAAGTACAGTTTAAGTTATTTGATGGCATCGCATAGGAATTCTGTGGTAGAGGCAGGGATCGACTTTATTTCTGTAAGGCAGCTGAATGCTGCCCTAATCGTGAGATCATCCTTTCTCTTCCTGCACTTCCCTGTCTCATTCACTACGCACCTTCCTACTTTTCCAACAAATGTCTGTAGGATGCCTGCCTCAACAGTCTCCTTCACTTCACTGTGTTCTGAATGAGGTTTTTCGCCTTCCCCTGCAGCGTGGGGCACGGGTTGCTTGCTGGTGGTTTCTCTGCAGCTTGAGGTCTTCAAACCAATTTTGAAGATTTCAATAACTCGATCCTGGGATAGGGGTTGTTATAAAATTGGATGGGTGGGGTTCTGTGGCCTGCCTTGTGCAGGAGGTCAGACTAGATGATCAGATTGGTCCCTTCTGACCTATGAGTCTATGAGTCCTTTGGAAAAAATGGTATGTGATCAAGTAATTAAAAACTCTCAGAATGAATGTGCACAAGGGAGCTGAATTAAGGTTGCACAGGCAACCTTAATACTGGCATTTTTTAACTTGAGTGCTTGATTTTGCAGTCTTAATGTTCTTTTAATGTAGTTTGTGCATGTAATTTCCTAGTTTAAAAAAAAAACAGACTGGAAAAAAATCCTATCATTTTGGCAACATTGGTGGTCAGTAGAGATGGAACTTTTAGATTCGCCACACAAACCTCAACCAGTTGAGCTAAGGAGTAACTGATAGAGGATAACAACCTATTACAGCTACGTGGAGCAGCACTAGAAGGGGGGGAGTTAGCTGGTGAGTTTCATAGATATTTACTGACAGCTCTGGACTGGAATGTTCCCCAGTGGGCACAGACTCTGATCTCCTCCTCACTGTGATCCCTTCTGCCCATCCTCTCTAAAGTCTCACTGTTTCAGTCTTGTCTCTTCCTGCCCCTTTGGCTCCTTGTCACAGTCTCATTTTCATCATCTAGCCAGTCCCAAACTCCACTCCTCAGGCTTCTCATCCCACTCCTACTCTTACACTCCCAGTTTCCGTTTCACCTTCCCGGCCCCACATGTGATCTGTGTCTCTCCCCCACTCTAGTTTCACATGCACCCCCTGCCCCCATTCCCACTGGCTCCTAGTCCCATTCGTCCTCCCTGGGCTCCTGATTCAGTTTGAATGCCCTCCCTCAGCTCCTTGTCCACCCATTCCCAGTTCTTTCCCCATCATTCTGTCTCATTGTGAGATCTGTCTTCATCTCATTCCCCGACCTTTCTCATTCTGTCCCAGTTTCTGTTCCCCCATCCCCAGGCTCCTTATTCCAGTCTCTTCCCTCAGTCCTCCTGCAAGTCTGGCTCTTGTCTCCTCTGCATTTGAGCCAGGCAACTTATTCCTCCAACCTGCCTGGACTCAGCAGGTGAGTCTATGACAGTGCAGGAGAGACAGTCTCCATGCTTTCTGCTCAGGTGCTCGGCTCTGGACCTGGCATAACCTGCAGCAGTCCGGAGCTATAACTGCAGCGTAATTACAACTCAGTCCTGGGCTGGAGTATGCCCAGTATCTATGGAATCTTTGAGGAATTCAGCTGATAAAAGCTAAGCCATATCAGCTGAGCATGTGTAAACTGTAATTTTTTTCCTCAGAGGCTTATAAATTGATCAAATTTGGGCACAAGGCACAACTCTGAAACAAAGTCCAGTCTCTAGCCAAATTTCATGTATCTGCTCCGAAGCACAGAAACACTAGAGTTTTTCCAAGAAAAAGTTGCCAGAATTTTTTAACTTAAGCAAAACAATGTATTTTCTTTCCCCTAGGCTTGCTTTCAGAAGTGGCTGAACCATTTTGGCTAACATTTTACAAAACAAAACAAAAAATCAGAGACACACACCTGGCATCAAAAAATTTAGCTCAAACGGTTTAAAGTTTGACAAAGTTGTATGCAACTCAAAATAAGGTGCTTATAATGCAAGTGTTGGGCAACCTTAATAATAGATGCTGTAGCCACCTGTGCCTATAATAATCCAAGTTAAACATTAAAATGCAACATTGAAGCATCTCTACATAATGCAATTCTGAATCCTTTTTTTTAAAAGGATACTACATTTATCTTAATATTTTGTCATAAAGAAACAACAAAATTGGAGTAATTTGTGAACCACCACAGTAAATGTGGAAAGGTATTCTCTATCCAAAAGATTTGGAAGAAGTGAGGCCATTGCTATAAATGTTTGGAAATGTGATATGATTGTAAAGAAAACCTTTCATGAATTTATTTTCTTTGTGCATATGAAAACTGATCACAATAGTTATTTATCTCTCCTTATTTTTCCTGAAATCTTGGAATTATAGGACTGAAAAATACCTGGAGATCCTAAATTCTGGGATTATACTCCCTAATATTTCCTCTGTGATAGCTTGTTTTCTCTGGCATGGGGAATGTTTCCTTCGATAGTCATGTATGGTATAGAGTATCACGACAAGCAGTGAGACTGGGGTTAATAGTCCTTATCTCTCTTTTCAGTTTGGTGTATATCTCAGGGCAAATGTCAGTACTGCTTTTAAAGGACAGTGCCAACTTGAAATCAGTTCATTGTTTAGGGGAAAAGAAAGTTAAAAGTAATATTAGGGATTACATTTGTCTTTGTGCCACCCTGGTTTGAAGTTTTACAGTTGCATTGTATCTAAACAAATGGGGAACTGTCTATAGTGAAACTTCATTTGACAGCCATTTTTGTACAGTTAAGTAAATACATAGGAAAAAAATCTCTAAACTTTCAGTTATTGTAATGTTGCATATATGTTACAGATACATTTATGCTTTTTATTTTTAAGTTGACTGTGTCCCTTGAAGTACAGGGCTTGGAAAATCTGCTCATTCTGGGCAAGAAGGAGCCATCAACCTCTGCAGAATCTAAATTTTTATTTTAAAATTACCAATCTTTCCAGTTGTGAAAAAAAACTTTCAAATATGGACAGAGCATAAACTATTGTTGCTTCATCTTTTTGCAAAGAGATGGCTCCAGAGCTTCTGCTGCTTTTGGTAATTTTGCCAAACAGCAGCAGTGTGAAATAAACAAGACTCTGCTCATTGTTACTGCTACTGTTCTGAACCCTGTGGATAGCAGAACTGACAAGAATTGTGTTAATTCCATGCTACAGCTGTTTTAGAAGGCTCTAAGCAGGAGCAGAGGCAAACTTAATGGAGAGGACACATAAATGTGACTGGGAAGTAGCTACAGGAACACAGATCTCTTCAATCCCACTCTCTACTCCCTGCAGCATCCAGCAGGTTCTGAGGAGGGAGAAGAGACAGAAAGCTCCTTCCAGAAACTAATGGAGGATGGAGATAAGTTTTTATCTGACACCTGCTAATCTGAGGATGCTGTGAAAGACAAACCTGTACTTCCCAGCAGCTTATGGCAGGGGAGCTAGATTTCTCATTAGGGCATTGCCCCTGCATCTTGCCGGTAGATACCTTCCTCACCTTATCTATCATATCTACCTTTGTTCCAGTACTGTCTTCAGGCTAGTAGGTGTGTGGCAGTTTTTAAATGTCTGATGAAGTGCTTAATAAAAGAATTAGTGGCAATAGGGATGGTATTTTTTTATTGATGATATTGCCCTGCTAGTGTGTAACAACCTGAGGAATTCAGTGCAGTGTTGTCTCAGGAAAATCAGTTGTATTGTTCTTGTTATTCCAGCAGGGAGTTAAGATGGGCATTTAGCTGGGCTGAAGTAACGTGAGAGGGAGGAGCTGGCACTTGTTCACAGGTTAGCAAGCAGCCAGTCCATCAATCCATAACGAGACGCATTTCCCACAGCGGCATCAATCTGTTGTTTTTCAAAGTACCTCATTACCTCTTGGATAATATCCCCCACGCTGCAGCCCTTCTTTGCTGCTTTTTCAGCCAACAAAGGAAGCTTTTTCAAATTCCCTTCCTCTTCATTCATGAATGACAGGTTGGGCACATTGAAGTGGGAAGCAGCCATCCACTGGAGGATAGCCTGGAGCTCCTTGTTCTGTGTGCTTTTGTTGGCATTCTGATTGTTCACTATCACTTCAGAACCGGATGATAATTCTGATAGCTGTTTTCCACTTGACCTCACTTGTGAAGCTTCCCTTGACCCTTCCTTATCCAAAGCTGTGGATTTGTTTCTTGAAAATGAGGCACCAGTTACATTTTGCTCATCTGATGGATCATCTGTTACTAAATCAGAATTGTTGCATTTAGTCATGAATAAACACAAGTTCATCACAGATTCCACCAGTTGGTCAAGAAATTTTTTGTTTACCTGATCCATGTTGTCAAACTGATCTATGGCTGAATTGGGCTGTGTAGATAAGGACTTTTTGCTGGACTCACTATCAATAGTGGCAACCTGTTTAAAACTCTTGTTTGTCTCACCTGAACTGTCATCTATATTGAAACCAGCCTCACGTAAGACCGTCTGGATGATTGATAAGAGGATACTTGATATATCGCCCTCTTGGGGAATATTACTTGACCCACCAGTCATTGCAAGAGACTTGGAGCTTTGGCTTTTCCCAGCCTTTTCAAAATGAGATTCACGAGAAACAAACCCAAGTGAAGAAGTGCCCGAATCATGAGTGATTGAATCTCTGCCACTGTTTGTTTTTTGGATTAAGTGCTGTTGTATCAACATTAATGCTGTCACAGTGAGGTCTTTTGCTAGTGACTCTATTGCGGTGCTGATCTTTTCTGGCTTTTTTTCTTGACTCCCTCTTACCTTTTCTAGAGCTTTGCTTGCCATTTGTTTGGAATGCAACATGGTTAGTCCCTCGTTAATTATCTGTTCACTTACTTTCTCAGCACAGGTAAATTTCTTTGGCTTTGCTTTTTCTTTATCCTTCTTTTGTGTTTGTGTTTTCAGTGTTGCAAACTGCATGCTTTGAGATTTTGAATCTGATGGGAATGCTGTTTTCAGTATGGTATATGCTAGGCTGTGAGACTTGGACTGTCCCTTATCATTATGCTCTGCTACAAGGACATTATACAGCCGTCTTACCATTACTTCCAAAATTTCAGTAGATTTCTGGCTTCCCATGTTATATAGGTTCTTCTTCACTGTGGAAGCAAAGTCAGAGTCTGTCATGAGCACCCCTGTGACATTATGCAGATTTTTCATAGTTGAGTCTATCAAGTCTGATATGACGTCTTTGGTGTGTTTGAGGATTACTCTCTTCAAAACTACACAAGCTGGGAGTGGCTTACCATCCTTCCTTTGGACTTTCATGGTCTTCATAAATGAGAACATCATGTCTGAAGCAACCTGATTTGCATAAACCATTAACCCCTGGCTCACAGAAGTACCAGAATCATCCTGCCCAGACTGTTTTGCTTGCTGACACATTTGTTTATCTCCAGACCTTTCCCCCTGTCTATAGCCACTTTGATTAGACATCTCGCCATAGAAGAGTGATGTTCTCTTGGAACCTGAAGTATCTTCCTTCTTGATAGTCTTTTCTTGAGATGGCCTGGGGGATGGTAGTTTACTCTGGGGTTTCTGTGTGCCTGCTGCAGTGCATTCATTCACTGTTTGTGATGCGATTTTGCTCACAAAACCACGGGAATTGTTATTTTTCCCTTCAGCAGCAGAGTCATGAATTGCCTGGTGTATATACTTACTAGCAGCACCTTCCAATTTATCTGTGATCTCTTTACGTGCCATTTGAAAAACCAAAGAGCAGAGCTTATTTACATAGCATGAAACGTTATCTGGATCTCTTCTTCCCTTTTGGGCATCAGTAGACTTTAATGATGTGTCACTGTTCTGGGACAATGATGAATCAATGAAGGTGTTGCTATCTTTGTGTTTCTGAGGAGTCTCTGAAGGGGTCAGTGCATGCTGGAGTCCAGCTGCATATTTCTGAAGGTCATTGTTGAGCCAGCTCACAACACTGAGTTCATCGGTTGAACCTTGTTTGAAAAGACATACTGCTCCTTTAGTTTTAGAATGATCATGCTTCTCATTGTCCTTTATTACAATGACTTCTTTTTCCTCCAGATTCCCCAGGTCAAGTTCATTTGAAGGTTCAGAGATGTTACTGGACTGGCTAGCGGCTTTCTTTGCTTTTGAATCTTTGTCCTTTACGTTCAGACTGGAGACATCAACAAAACAGATCACTTTCCGGTCCTGATCCTTCTGTTCATCAGGGTTGTAGAGATCTACTTTACATACACCTGCTTGGCTATGTAACCAGTCAACTTCCTGAGACATCTTTGCAGGTTAAAAATGGAACTGTAACCAGTGTTCTTGTGTTAGATGAGCTGCTATGATGACCCTGCCAGACTCAAGATGTTGCCTCCTCTCTCAGCTTTCCATGGTCTTCTACTGCCAGATGGTATCTTCACCTTTTGTTAACACATCGTTTCTATAGTAGTGGTGACATCATAAAGAAGAGATTTTTACCAACAACTAGTGGTGTGTTTCCAATTATTTAACAAGGAGCTGCTATCATTTTTATTTCCTTTTTAGCTTGTGAGAAGTCTGTCCTGCATTGTGGGGAAGTTGGATTTAGCTACAGGAGGTGCAAGAGAAGAGGGTGGTCTATTTGTCTATTTCAGCATATAAACAGAAGCACTTATCAGAACCATAACCAAGGAAGAAGGCAACACGACTTGACAAAAAAAGCGTTAAGCTGCATTTTTGCTGGAAATATTTATGCTTTCACCTGAGATATGGATCTGTATATTGATAGTACAACACAGAGTTCAGCTTTAAAGGAGAAGAGACCTCTGGAGACAAACACCTTGGAGATATTTTTCTGGAGGCCACTCTGAGACTATGTTTTAAAATATGTGACACATGTTGTTGTCCTGTCCAGTCCGAAAAAAAATTTTATTAGTCCCAAAAAGTAAAGCAAAATTTACTTGTTATTTACTCTACTCAGTGGGTGGTGGGAGCTAGGACAAGTGCTCATGATAGTTTAGTTGCTGTAGTAGCTGTGGTGTTAACAGGGAGTCAGTTGTATTAAGGATTTTCCTGTATGTATTGAAAGGATAAATGTTCATGAGACATGCTAGCACTTTTGGCATGTTCAAACACAAGCTTTCATTTTATCTACCTTAAAATACATGGTGAATAACCATACATTATTAATATCTGGTTCAACTCTGAAACTTACTTTGTAAGACTGGGGTTATGGGATTCTATATTTCTTGTTTTACTTTCATTCTAGATGAAATGTGCTCAATTTCCAAGTAAAAAGCTTTTTCCTAACTGTCTGTCCTGCAATGAGTCTAGAATCTGAGAGTCAAGCTGATTGCTTTCTTTCCTGATCACTACAACTGGTAATAAGAGTCAATTATGTTCTGTGATGCTTATGCAACCCCATAATCTTCACATTATGCCTTGTGCAGCCTCTCTGCCTCTAATGATTGCACAGGTGTAGCTGTTTTGAATTTGGTAAACAATTATAATGATGAGGAAGATAGCATGGGGTCTGAGTAAAATCCCGTTAAAATCAGTTGGGGTCTTTACATTTGGAATCTTTATTCTTAGTTATGTTGCCTCTGCAAGGCTCTGGAGTATGTGTGTGTATGTATGTAAAAAGTTGAGGGGGGGGAAAACCACAAAAAGAAAACCCCAACCCTTCAAACCTTTACTTTTTTCACTGAAGTCAGCTGATGTGACTGAATAGACACACTGGCTTTTCCATAAATTAAGAAGGTGCTCTTTTTACATAGTCACTTTTCAAGGTAGAGCATACTACTTATAGAGCTGAGCCAATACTAAAATATGATATTTACCAATATTAAAGCTCTGGTTTATTTCAACAGAATCAGTGCCCTTTAGTTGTCATAAATATATAAAGTTCTGAAAGGGAACAGTGTTGTTTGAAATGAATACCAGTGTGCATGAATAGATTCAATATGACTATGCATATGCTTGTTTACATATGAACATATTCATTTTATCATTGCTGAGGAGTTCCATTCCTACCACCCTGTGTATATATACAGTCTTTGTCTAAGAACAGTATGGGAGTAGGAAGGTTACTTAGATAGGAAGTTATTAAGGGAGACTGAAAGAAATTCTTCCTGTGGCTAACTAGTATACTTGTTTGTCACTCAGTTTCATACAGCAGACACATACTGATCAGCAGTCAAGAGGAGGATTGAGGCTAGATATTTTCTAGGTGATGAAGTTTCCATCAACTTCTGGGACCGTAATTTGATGTGTATGTGGAGTGATCATATTACATAGCATATCTTTGAATAGCTATTTTGCAAGGTCGCAGCACAACTTGAAGTGCAGACTTCAGGTGACTTCAAATTTCAGGTGGCAAATAGAGAGGAAACAGAAATTGCTGGCTGAAGATATCAGGCAGTGGGCAAGTGTAGACAGAGGACCAGTCAGAGGCATTTCTGGATTATTTGAATGTTTCTGTCAATGGTCAGCCATTGTTCCTTGAGACTGTGCTGACAAATCTCCTTCTTCTGTTGGGTTTTCGGAAGAATAGGTTGCTTCTGATTTTGGGTGAGAATCTCCTGTTCATGATGTGGCTGGGGAGGAAGACCATGCCATGGATGCACCTGCTCCCACTGAGATGGAGTTGGCTGAGGCCGCCATAGCTGCTAGCGGAGATTCTGGCAAGGGTCTTCCTTGTGATGGGGTATCCCTCATCTCATACTGCTGATGGCTTGATCAGTCTGCTTTTTCATGTGTTTTATAAGTGCTGCTGAGGGAAGGTACTCTGTGCAGAGTACATAAAGACAAAGTGCCAGTTAAATTGGCCATAGTTATGCAATATCTTCTTATTAGTACAATGTGTTATGAAATTAAATGTTTAGAAAGGGTAAAGCTTTTGGTAGGGGAAAGACTGCAGCACACCCAGAATATACTTTTATTCACTTTTATGTAATACCTGCCTATGACTATCATCTGAATAGAAGGTAATAGTCAATTTGTTTTCATGAATGTACATCCAGAAATACATGCATTTGTTGTTTACAGGGTTCAGATGGTGTGTGTAGTCTTAAACATTCATTCACAGTGATACACACTTCATTTGTAGAGGAGGAGGATGAAATGATGAACAGTTTTCTGACATACTTTTTTTCCTATTCTAAAAAAGCCAAAATTTTTATTGTGCAAGTCTGAAACAATGTCATCATCACTTATACAAGATGGCACACTGCTGCAGGAAGCAACAGCAATGCCCACATAAGTAGTGACATGTTTGCTGAATAATATATTGTGTGATAACTGCACAGTCCCGACAGAGCCTCTTAAACTATGTGGAATGGCCTGGGTGCTGTAGTGAAACATACTGGCAACAGAAAATGAGCACTCTCCTTTCACCTGATCACAAGGTACATATCTCTGATGCCTGCAGCAGCAACATGTACACACACACACTGTGTGTTTGCTGAATAATAGTGAATTACATTATGTGGGATTTATAATCTCATAAGGAACAACACATGTCACATAAATGCACTTTGTGATGCAGGCTGCATTTGCAGAAGCGGTAGCAATCTAAAGAAAACGTGTGCAAGGTATAATAGCACTCAGTGATTTCTCGCTGCGTTTGTCATATACTGTCAAAATGTAAAAAGGTGCATTTGCAGATGCAACCTGAATCACAAAGGACATCTGTGTGTGTTGGAAAAGCCAATGTCATAATACTACTGTGATGTTATAAATTTCTATCATAAAGTGATATTTACCCTCATTCACCAAATGCACTTGGTGTGCCTAATGCTGTGACAGCCTCATGGATGACAAGTCTAAGGCATTATGGATGGTGAAGGGATATACATAACACTAAGTGATATCTGCCAATACAAACCCATTCCTGTGGTGGCATTTGAAGAGATGTGCATAGCAAGCCTCGTTTATCACAATTTTCCACCACCGAGATGATTGCTGCTCTAGGTCCTAGTTAAACAAGTGATTAACTTTAACCCATGAGTAGTCCCACTGAAGTCAATGGGGTTATTTGTGTGTAAAGTTACCCATGTGCTTAAGTTTTGCTGATTTGGGACCCTAGTGAATGGTTTTGCGGTTCTGTGTCCTTGCTGGTAGGCATACTTGCTTCTTCATAGACCATGTGGCGAGACAGCCATTCATTAAAATAAACAAAATATAGCAAATACAAAAAGCATGCATATACAAAACACTGAGCATATGGTCTTCAGAAGCAGGCCCTAGTGCATGTTTATCTGAACTTGTTCAGATAAAGGCCAAATTAATCTGAATCCTCTTTATTCATCTTGTGTGAGGACTGGATTTGGGAGTGCACCATATGCTCTCTCCTCAGTGTTTCTACTTTTGCTTCTGTCACTTATCCAGAAATGGCTCTGATGATATGGTGTTTGTTTTGCTTGTTTGTTGCAGTCTACTGTTTGGGTTGCTCTGACAGACCGGAAAGGAAGTTAGATGGTGGGAAAGTGCAGCAAGCTTCCTCTCTTGAATCAATTAGACTGATGTTGGAGAGCATGGGTGATTTTCCTGTTCCTTAGGAGGGATGTACCCCTCATTTATGCCCTCAGAGCATCCTTCCTTGAAGGTTAATGGGGATATTCCTGTGTGGCTCGAACTGACCTCTTCTTGGTGTTGCTCATGTTGGGAGTTATAGCACATGCTTAGGAACCTCTCAACTTGAATAATTTGATCCCCCGCATTTCCTTGAGTATTCCTTGTCTCAGTTCTCCATCCACAGAGCTGATGTCATCCATTCTTGGAAAGCTTTCTTGGTCAAGTTCTTTATTCCTATCTTCTTCCTGGTTTGTGCCTGGGGAAACACAAACACCAATAAGTGATGATGATACACAGAACAAGACATCTCAGTAAAACCTGATTCTTAGGTTATGTCTTCACTTTGTGGGGGGCGAGTATGTTCTTAACCATCTCAGGTTAGCTAACCCGGGTTACAGTAGTAGTGACGATACGGTGACTCTGCTTTTAACTCAAGTTAGCAGCTTGAGTTAATACCTATATGGGAGCCTGGGATGGAACTTGAGTTGCTAACCCAAGTTAAAAGCAGAGTTTCCATGTCTTCACTGCTGTTTTAAACCTGAGTTGGCTGATTAGCTAACCTTAGTTAAGAACACACTCCCTCCCTCCCCTTCCCTCCTGCTTTCATCAGTGAAGGCGTACTCTGAGTGGACAGAGTGCCTTATCAAAAACCTCAAAAATAACATCTCAGAGAAATTTCTTTGGCCCTAACAATGCAATTCCACTGTCTGCACTCTATATTTTAATCTGGCAAAATAAAATTGATACGTATTAAAGGGAAGGAGGAACAATGACTGGGACATTAAACTAAATTATCTTATTCTCTAGATACCTGTTCTCAGACTACTGAAAAGTCATAAAAACAAATGTTAGAGGTGGAGATGATGTGATCTGGTCCATTTTTCTGTCAAAATAGAATTGATCCCTCAGAATATTTTCCAGGGCTTTGTCCAGGATAATTTTTAATCTCTCAGTTTATGTGGCTTCCCATATTTCCCTTGCAAGATCATTTAACTAGCAGGAAGTGTTTGTGACCTCATTTTCTCTTTTAATATTATCTAATTTCTTTTAGTTATATTTATGCAAGAAAATCTATATCCTTATTATTTGTCCTTTTTAATCATTTAGCCAAATTATATACATTTAATTTTTTAAATCTTTCCTCATAAACCTCTCCCTTTAATCCTTTATTCATTGCTGTTGCTCTTTTCTGAAATCCTTCTAGTTTGTCAATATCTTCTCAATACTGAGTACAGAATTTAGCTGTCTCATCAGAGCTATTTAGCTATTTATATCTCTGTAATTTGATGCTTTTGAGTGTACAGTACCAAATTCCACCATTTTTACTGTCTGTTGCAAACTAATGTTCATAATTTTCTGAGTATGAATTCAGGAGAGAATATCAAATTCATGATTGTTTAACTGTATAAAATCCAAATATATTCCATTTACTACATTAATTTCATCCACTAAATCCACTATTCCCTTTTTTATTGAATATGTAAAAACTATACCTCTCCACCTCTGACAGACTTCATCCTCCAACTGCTCGGCAGTGCTCCCGATAGAGTACAGCAGCAAAAATGTTTGAGGATCTGTTACCTCACTCCTGTAGGGTGTGATGGTAGCTGGAGTTGCCTGCCACTGCTTAAGGTCCTCTTCTTCCTCTGAAGACACAGTACAAGCCTGGTACTCTTTCTTTCTTTCTTTCTTTTCTCTCCCCCGCCCCCCCCCTCTTTGGGCACAGCCTGAGATGCACTGTGTTGGTGGCTGTCCTTGTGGAGAAGAAGGGCTGAGTGATCCTGAGACTCTTGTTGCTGACTCTCCTTGAAGGCCATAGACCATGAAGCATCACTTGCTTGGTTCTGCCCCTCCTGCTGCTGCCCATTGTAGTACTCTCCAGTTGGCACAGTGGCTACTTGGTCCTTTTTCTTCTCTCCTTCCTCTAGCTTCCTCCCTTGTACACCATTCTGTTTCTTTCTGCAGAAAAACAAGACAGTTTACTAGCTGCCCCTGTTCCCACATTAAAATCTTGCACAAACGGAAGTCTTGGCCTTTTCTGTTAGAGGCCTATGACTCAATACTGTCTCTCTCCATACAGGCCACACAGCATGTTGGTGGCATCCTTCAGACTTTCATTTGTTTGTTTTTACAAGATAAAATATTCTCACAATTTTTTAAAACTCTTTCTTACAGTGCCCAAAGGTGTATGGATATGTCAGCCCATGTATTAGATAGACTGCAACTGTAAAAACCCTTTGTCACATCCTTAGATCTCAATCCTCAAGTCCTAACAATTTCTCAGTGACATAAGATAATAAATACTGTAGCATTTTGAGTGATGCCAGAGTGAGCAAAGTGAATAATGTAACAGGCTGTGAGAAAGTATCCCAGCTCCTATTACCACTGCAGGGCTACAAATGTGGAGACAAAATAGCACATGATGCTGGCTGTGATGCAGCAACTTCCACTATCTTCTTCTCAGTTGACAGGCCCAGCATGAAGCTATTGTGGCTCTTCATCTTCACCATGTTAGAGAATTTTGCTACTCAGTCTTCACCCATGCCGCCCTACGATACAATACAAAGCAGCAGTAAGAGGCAGGAAAGTAATCTGTTCCCTCCATCATAGAGAAGATGATGATTATCAAGACTGACTTCATTAGACTACCAGCAGGGAGCCCAGTTCCTGTTAGATTTGGCTTTATGACATAAGAACATTGGGAGTTAGATCATTTGGTTTCTTAGTGACCATAGCAACAGTGAACACAGTTACAGTGAACTGCTGTATCTTCCCTAGTTTTTTCAGAAATGTCTGGCTCATCAAGTTCTGGTGTCCTGGAAAGCCTAAGAGTATGTCTACATGGCAGCTGGGAGATGTGATCCTCTGATCAGCTAGACATATATGTGCTAGCTCTGTGCAAACTAGTATGTTAAAAACAGAAGTTTGGCCATGGCACCACAGATGACAGCTTGGATTAGCCCAGGGTTGGGCAAACTACGGCCTGCGGGTTGGATCCGGCCTGCGAGCTGTTTTAAGCTGGCCCACAAGCCACACTACGCAGCTCGATCCACATCCAGCCGGGGCGCTGAGTCAGGGGCTGCACCACGCGGCTCCCGGAAGCCACAGCATGGCCCCGCCCCGGCTCCTATGCGCTCCAATGGGAGCTGCAGGGGCGGTGCCTACGGAGGAGGCAGTGTGTAGAGCTACCTGGCTATGCCTTTGCCTAGGAGCTGGAGAAAGGACATGCCACTGCTTCCGGGAGCTGCTTGAGGTAAGCGCCACACCCCAACCCCCTGCTCCAGCCCTGATCCCCCTCCCGTTCTTCAAACCCCTCGATCCCAGCCCAGAGCACCCCCTACACCCCAAACCTCTCAGCCCCACCCAAAGCCTGCACCTGCAGCCAGAACCTGCATCCCTTCCAACACTCCTGCCCTAGCCCTGATCCCCCTCCCACCTTCCGAACCCCTTAGTCCCAGCCCAGCACACCCTCCTACACCCCAAACTCCTCATCCCCAGCCCCACCCCAGGTTAGCCACTCAAGTACATATCTAGAACGTCAGACAGGTTTGTACTCAGGTGGCTAGTTGGAGCTACTGCCATGGCCATTGTGGTCACACTGCTATTTTTAGCATACACGTTCAAGAAGAGCTAGCACATGTATGTTAACCCAAGCTGGGAATCGCATCTCCCAGCTGCTATGTAGACATAGCGTAAGAAAGATTATGTGACCCTTGGTGAAGTTATATTTTTGGTGTAGTAAATCACAGCAATCTCAGATAGGTTTTGACTATCTGTTTTGTTATCTAGTTCTGTTCAATTATCTAGTTCTTTCCTTTGTCAATGCATGATTGTTCCTTATTGATTGTAGTACTCTCTTCAGTGATCATTTTAAATGTCTCAAATGCTGTGGCTTATACCACTTAGCTTAGGATACATACTTCATATTCTAATACCTGCCACTGTCAGGGAGTTAGTTATCTTACTAGAGTTTTCCTTTATTAATTTTATCCAGTTATTTCCACCATTTTCTAGACTGCAATTTTGTTTGTGATGTAACTCAGGTTAACCAAAAACAAATACTTTGTGAGTGTCTAGATTAGCATTTATAATGCTAATTTGAGTTAGCTGGAACCAATTAATTCGAGTTACAGTACAACCAAAAACTGTAATCTAGGACGGTTCTTAAAATAATCCCTTCCAGTCCGCACTGTATCACACTAAATAATTCTTCTCCATTTGTTGATGTTGACACTCTTACACTTAAACTGTTCTGTTCCTCTGATTAACTCCCCCATCTTGTCTCTGTAATATCTTTTATTGGACCAACTTCTGTTGGTTAGAAAGACAAACTTTTGAGCCACACAAAGCTCTTCTTCAGGTCTAAAAGCTTTTTTTTTCACCAACAGAAGTTGGTCTGATTAAAAAAATATATTATCTCACCCACCTTGTTGCTATGTCTGTCCCAGTATATTAGAGAGACAACTACAATGCATACAACATGTTCCTCTTATGTCTAGTGTAGCCAAGAGATACATATTTAGTGCTTTTAATCTTTCCTCATAAATCATTTCTTTCAGCCTTCCAATAATTTGCTCTTTTCCGAACTCTTTCCATTTTGTCAGTATTCTTCCAGATTCTGAGATGCCCAGAACTAAAAAATTCTTGTGTATCAATAACCCATTTTGTACTTCTGTTAAGTATTTTGTATCATACAGCAGATACTGCAGTATTTTTCCTTTTATTTTGCTGTTTTTCCAACCCAATTTGTCACATATGTTGTGCAATCCAATATACTTTCTTTGAGTGCTTGCATATGTCCATTACACTGGAAGTATTTACATGACTTGTGCCAGAAAGTTTTCCCTAGCAGTTGCTATAGAGGCAGTCCCACCCACACCAAGACTCCTTGTATTCCAAATGGATGGTAAAGGATGGTGACACCCTTCCATTCCTTCAGTTCCTTCTTACCATTTCTACTCCGAGCAGTCTATGTTTACCGCCTTGTTCTTTGAGAACAGAGTTATGGATACATACTTATTCTTCCCAGTGGTTCTGTTTTTGTTCATTGCACATTTTTCTTATTTTCCTTTTTGTTAGAAGCTTTCTGTTAATTTTTCTGAGTAAGGCAGGCTTCAGGCTGTTGCCCTGTACCGAGGGATCCCATGCCAGCATCCCCAGGTTTCAAGCCTTGTTGTGGTTGCTGAAAGCTGATGCCTGGCAGTGATCCTCATTCCTGCTGTCTAAAGTGCTTGGATGATGGCCATGTAAGACAGATGCTTAGTTTGCCAGGGCTTCAAGACCAGGACAAAGAAGCTGCATGAAGAGCACCCTCGACATATTCTTATGGAGGTTTCCCTTAGACCAGTATCTGAAACCCCTTTGTTTTCCAAGGGGATTTAATTGATGGCTCCTTTCCAGAGTACTTCTCCCATTTTACTGGCAAATAGGAACCATAGGAGATGACTGTCACTGGGACCATCATCTTCAAGGTTTAAGACACTGGACCAATTCCAGCCTCAGAATACCAACATCTCAGCATGCCCACGAGTTGCGCGTCCAGCAGACACCTGAGGATACCATTGCTGAGATCCTGTGAGATGTGGCCAGGATCGACTCCTCCCTACTGACACCATGGCAGACGATCAATGCCTTGAACACCTTCCTGATCCCCCGTATCTCATTCATCCTGAGAGGATCTGCCATGGTGAAGGTACCTCTGAACAATGCAGCAACACCATCAGGCAGCTAGTGAAGAAGTGGATGTTTCTTCCCCAGAGAGCCAGCAATGAACTGGTGTACATCTCGCACAGGTAGGGCAGCAGCAACATCCCTCGTATGGGTGATCTGTGCGACATTGCAGTGATCACTCTCACCTTCTGCCTTCTGACATGCCCGGATGCCGTGGTGAGGAACATCGCAGAAAGTGCCATGCAGGATGTCATCAAGAAGTGAATCACCAGGACCCCCTCCAACCAAGATGTTGCCACCTACCTGAGCTGCTTGCTGGAAGGAGAATTTGGAAGAGATGGGGGAGACTTTTTTTGCTTCACTCTGGACTCGTGTCCACAATGCTATGTAACAACTGGAGAAGCGTATTCCACACTTCCCCTAATAAATTGATATCTTTGGACTATAACTCCTGAACTGTTCTAGGCAGATGAAGGAAATAAAATGGTTTCTGATGCAAACAGTGTTTCCTGCAAATTCCCATCTAGTTACACATATTAGTCATATTTCTCATCACTATCTACATTCAGTGATGGCTCCTCTCCTTCTCTCCCCCTGACTGGCATAGCATAAATCCTTTGTGTGTCTCTGCCCCCTGGAAACTCAGAATGGCAGTTTAACTGGTTTTATTTCTGCTTGCTTGTGTTTGGTGACTCTTGCTAGGAGTTTGTTTGGATGTTGTTCCAAATTCAAGACCTGAGTTTTCATCTCTGCTTCCTTTCTGGTCCTGTTAGGGATTGGCCCACATGTAAGCTGTAAAGATATTGTTGGTGCTGTGCCCAGCAGCCATGATGTGCTTTCAGATGATTGTGTGTCTGACTTGTGTGTAAAATAGCTAATCTAATAAATCACTGAAAGGCCGGTGGTTTGAAGTGGTCACTAAGTACAGTAACTCCTCACTTAACGTTGTAGTTATGTTCCTGAAAAATGCAACTTTAAGTGAAACTATGTTAAACGAATCCAATTTTCCCATAAGAGTTAATGTAAATGTGGGAGGTTAGGTTCCAAGGAAATATTTTGGGGGCAGACAAAAGGCATTATATACTGTACAGTACTGTACTTGGGAAGTACCCAGCCCACTGCAGGCAAGGACGCTAGGAAACACCTTCGCTGCATCAGCAGCAGCTTCCCCGGAGAAGGGCAGGCTTGGACTTTGTCAGAAATGCTCCAGGCCCGCCTCTTTCTGTCCCCACTCCACTCCACGCCCACCTCTTCCCATCCCCACTTCACCTCCTATCCAGAGCACGCCACATCCTTCCCGCCCTGCCCCCCTCCCCCAAACTGTTTGGCAGAGCTTAGGACTTTCTGGGAGGAAGGGGGAGGAGAATAGATGCTGCGCTTTCCTACTCGTCCCCCTCCCTCCCAGAAAATCCAAAGCACCGCTAAACAGCTGTTTGGTGGCGGGGGAAGCACTGGGAGGGAGGAGGAGATGGCGAAGCAGAACTTGTGCAATACTCCCTTGTAAATTCGCTGCTCTTTCACAGAATCTTACAAGCAGGCAGCCAAACGACGTTCTAAGGGAGCATTGCAGAGTTTTAAACGAGCACGTTCCCTAATTGAGCAGGGACATAACATTGAAACAACATTAAATGGGATGACGTTAAATGAGGAGTTACTGTAGGAACCTCATTGCAATGTTTTTACCTGTCCTGTCCTTTCCTAGTGAGCACATCTGACCAGATGCTTCTGACTGCACTCTGATTGTACTTCTCTTTGAAAATGTGCAGTGGGTATACTTCACACTTGTGTTTTGTATTTAAGTATGCAGACATTTTGAAAATACAGCTTAATGTATAACTAAGAGCTTTTGCTGTATTAAATGTTGTTACTATTGCTGTTTCTCTTTCCCTGCAATTCAGACAAGCAACTTGTACTGCAACGTAAAGATGAGAATAAAGGGAGTTAATTAAATGGAGATATTTTTTCTTTAAAGTAGGATTAAAGGTCTTGGACAAAAATGTATCAAAGTTAAACAACCTTTATTAATATGTTTGCTAACTATTCCTCATATGTAACATCTCTAAACAGTACTATTCTAATCTCTTTCCAAATGACAAATAGTAGTTTAAGTATAGCGTCAAGTTAATGGTAATACTGGTGTAACTTGTCAGAACCAAAGCAAATGTGTAATTTACTTGAAATTATTGAGGGGGTGGGCAGGGAGAGGGTAGTTCTGAATGTTTGGGAAGAAAGTATCCCTTTGGTATACAGATTTGAAAAGCTTTTAAATGACAACTTTCTTAAAACTATTTCATTAACATTAGTTTTGAGATGAATGTTAATATATCGTTTACTTTTTTCCTAAAATCCTGGTTTATGGGATTGAAAAATATCTCAAGTTCCAGGACAACTTTCCTTTAGCATCTCTCCTTTCAATCTCTGTTAAGAGTTTAAATGTTGTAAAAATCATATTTACAGAGATAACTTATGGTTGTTAGGCTGGAGAGAGTGTTTACTTTGGTTCTCAGGTGATAAAGTTAATGATTTTGCCCCATTATACAGTTTGATATCTCTCAGACAGAAGAGAACATGATCAATATTCTATTGCTTTAATAAAGGAATTTGTTATGAAACCAGGGTCCAGTAAGCGGTTGTCTTGTCATTTTCCTAAAACTTTTGTATGGTGCTTGCACTTACATATGATTCCTATAATTTTAAAAGGTAATTTTTAAAGGTACACTGCCCGTTGGAGGAGGGAAAAAAGTTAAAACGTCCATATCTACTGCTATATATGGAATGTCTCTTGTGAGCACCACCACTTTCCTCATTTAAATCCTTCCAGAAGTCCCATTTTTTTCACAGTACTTACAAGATATTTCATCATCTTGACTCTGTTTTTTAATCTATTTATTTTAGGAGTGAATTGCTTGTTTGTTTGGAGAGAAAGGGCATAAGGGTACTGGACATGACCATGGGGACTTGTGAGAGGGAACTTGAGGAGTGTAGAGGTATGGACTTAACTGCTGATGCACCCCCTTGTGGCTGGAAGTGGCATTGTAGGCTTCCTCCTCTGCCAACAGCTGCTTTGGCTCTGTGGTGGTCTGCCTCTTCTCATGACTCAGCCCTCTGTCCATGTCATGTTTAATCTGACCCCTTCCAGGGTAAACAGAGTCCAATAAACTCAAAGAAAGACAATATAGCTCTTTTCCTCTGTCTGGGCTCATTCCCTGCAGACTCTTCACCCTTTCCCAGGCTCTGCCGGGTGCAGAGCAATGCATCCTAGGAGGCCCAGCTCCAAACTCAGTAGTCGTCCTCCCCTTTGCACCAGGGTGTTTCTGTACCATCTTTTCCAGTGAACAAGTAGGGAAATCCAGACCCTCCCTCTTCTTCAGGTCGCGGTCCAGGAACCTGTGGCAAATAACTAATTTCTGCTCACTCAAACTCCTCTCTACCTCCCTGGACGTCTTACTACCTTGGCCTGTCTTCAGGCCCTTTCCGATAGTCACACCGTGAGCATACTGGTGTCTGCTTCTTTAGATCTTTCTTCTACTTTCTAGCAACCAGAGAGGAACTGCAAAATTTGTCTCCTCTCTCCCTGTAACCTTCCTTGTCATCTTTCTTCCTTTATGCTCACCACCCAACTTCTGCCCCGCTGAGCCTCATATTCAATTTGGCCTGGCCCACCCTCCAAGTACCTTAATTGAACTTTTTAGCTCCAGTTAACTTTTTTTAGTGCAAGTGTGAGGTATATATCCCATCAGAAAGAGGTTGACTGGTACAGAGAGGAGGGGAATTTAAGTGTGTTTAGTATTTAGAAAACAAAACTTTTAACTAATATGACATGTACCTATTGTCCCATTGATAGTTTTGCTTGCATGATATATATCCTATGCCCCCACACTTTCTTTGTCTTTCAAGGGTAGGGACTATCTCTTCCTCCGTATTTGCAAAGTGGCCAGCATTTTTTGGTATTGCCACAGTATAAATAATAATAGACAATATAAACTGTGTAGGCTAATTTCATTCCTAAATATCAACTATGCAATATTCAAAAAAAAGGAAGCAAAACATGTATTCCAGGTTTATTCCAATTGGATGCCTACTAGATAATATCCATTGCATAATTAACTAATAAAAAAGAAATTCTGGTGCTAAGAAAATGTTAAAATTGGACACAAAAAAGGCTTTAACACAGTGGAAGGGATTTTTGAAGGCAGTAGTCAGGGTAGGGAACAGTATTTAGAAAGTATCTGATAAACTAGTTTTAAAAGTCAAGACAGGAGCTAATCCTTATTTTGCATTATTTCCTACTTGGGAAATCGTCAAAGATTTGTAGGAATCGGTTTCTGCATTCTCTCATCTCTCCATTCTCCTAATATTCAGATGTGTTTCAAAACTCCATTTTTGCAGTGTTTTACAATAAATGCCATCTACAAAAGTAAGAACTTTGAAATAGAGACTCACCAGAGCAAGTGAGCAGCTTACTGTGAAGGGATCTATACCATCTTCCGCAGAATCTAAACTTTCATTTTTTCAAATAATGAAATTTGTAGCTCTTTAAGTTTTGAAGACATGTACTTTGCTAAACAGTACCAGAGCGAAATTAATAAGACTATGGTCAGTTTCACTACTACTGTTTGGAAGACAGTGGACAGCAGTAAAATTGGTAAAAATGATGTTAATTTAATGCTGCTACTGCTTGAGGGAGCTCTGAGTAACAGCACAGGCAAACACTGGGGTTAAGGAAGGAAAATTTAAAAAATAGTCTGGGAGAGTGGCAGAGAAGTGGAGACATTTTCCCCTTATTCTTTGCAGGAGCTAGTAGTCTTTTGAAAGGGAGAAAACACAGAAAGCTCCTTTTCTGTCTAAGATGAGGGCGGAGTTTCCAGTCTATCATACACCTACTAGTCACAGGTTGATATGAAAGATAAAATGTCCAATCAGTGTCCAAAGACAACACCTTGATAGAAATCACAACACTTATCCTTTTCAAGCTACTCTAGAAAGGCTTCTAACAACGGACCTCCCTGATGGACCCCCCTCCCTCCCCGCTTACTGCTTCTCTTTGCCTTCTATCTTTTCATTTCCTCTTCACCCTACTCTAGTTTTCATATCTACCTGTGGGGAAGCAGGTTTATTGCTTTGACTAGTGCCTTGTATATCTCACATACTGCTGAAGTACTTAATAAAATAGTCTTCCTTTTTAAATTTTTTTTTATTGATGATCTTGCCCAGCTAGTGTATAACAACCTGTTGAATTCAGTGCAGTGTTGTCTCTTGCAAATGGGTTGTGATGTTCTTACTTGTTGCGCCAGCAAAGATTTGATTTGGACGCATGGGCTGGGTCACAGTAACATGAGAGGGAGGAAGAGTCGGCACTTGCTTACAGGTTAGCAAGCAACCAGTCCATCAGCCCACATCGAGGCATGTTTCCCACAGCAGCAGCCATCTGTTGTTTTTCGAAGTACTTCATTACCTCTTGGAGAATATCCCCAACGCTGTAGCCCTTCTTGGCTGCTTTTTCAGCCAACAGAGGAAGCTTCTTCAAATCCCCTTCGTTTTCATTCATGAATGACAGGTTGGGCACGTTGAAGTGGGAAGCAGCCATCCACTGGAGGATAGCCTGGAGTTCTTTGTTCAATAAGCTGCTGTTGGAATTCTGGTTGTTCACTATCACTTCAGAACCAGATGATGAACCTGATAGCTGTTTTCCATTACCCTTGGATTGTGAAGTTCTCCTGGGTACTGCTGGCGTTTTTGAGGATGTAGCACCAAATGTATTTTGTTCATCCAACAGGTCACCCATAGCTAAATCTGGGCTATTGTTTTTGGCCATGAATAGACATAACTTCATCACAGATTCCACCAGCTGATCAATGAATTGCTTGTTCACCTGATCCATATTGTCAAACTGATCCATGGCTGAACTGGGCTGTTTAGATAAGGACTTTTTGCTGGACTTGCTGTCAGTGGTGGCAGGATCTCTATGATTCCTGTGTGTTTCACTGGAATTGTCATCTATATTGAAACCAGCCTCACGTAAGACCTTCTGGATGATTGATAACAGGATACTTGATATGTCCCCCTTTTGGGAGTCAAGTTGTTGGTGCTCTTTCTTTGCCCCTGAGTTCCTTGGTCCAGTAGCCATTGAAAGGGACTTGGAACTTTGGCTGCTTCCAGCCTTTTCAAAATGAGAATCACAAGAAACATATCCAAATGAAGTGGCGCCTGATTCACGTGCTGAGTCTTTACCATTTGTCTGTTGTAATAGATGTTGTTGTATCAACATTAATGCAGTCACAATGAGGTCTTTTGCATACTTATCCATTGAGCAATGCTTTTCCGAATCTTTGCTTGATGATGATTGACACTTGCTGGCTCCTCGGTCTTTGTCCTTCCCTTGATTATGCATTTCACTTTTCATTGCTGTAAATTGCATGCCTTGAGATTTGCTGTCTTGGGAGCCTGTTTTAAGTGATGTGTATGCTAGGCTTTGAGACCTGGACTGCTTATCATCCCCTGCTAGGGCTTTAAACAGGCGTTTCACCATTGCTTCCAAAATTTCAGTAGACTTTTGGCTTCCTAGGTTGAATAGATTCTTTTTCACCGTGGAAACAAAATCAGAATCTGTCATGAGCACCCCTGTGACATTATGCAGATTTTTCATGGTTGAGTCTATCAAGTCTGATATGACATCTTTGGTATGTTTGAGGATTACTTTCTTCAAAACTACACAAGCTGGGGTTGTCTTACCATCCTTTCTTTGGACTTTCATGGTCTTCATGAATGAGAACATCATGTCTGAAGCTACCTGATTTGCATAAACCATTAACCCTTTGCTTACAGAAGTACCAGAATCATCCTGCCCAGACTGTTTTGCTTGCTGACACATTTGTTTATCTCCAGGCTTTCCTCCCTGTTTACAACCATTTTGATTAGACATCTCACCATAGAAGAGTGATGTTCTCTTGGAACCTGAAGTATCTTCCTTCTTGGTAGTCTTTTCTTGAGATGGTCTTGGGGATGGTAGTTTACCCTGGGGGTCCTGTGTGCTTGCTTCAACAGCTTCATTCACCATTTGTGATGCGATTTTGCTCACAGAACCACGGGAATTGTTGTTTTTCCCTTCACCAGCTGAACCATGAATCCCCTGACGTATAAACTTACTGGCAGTGCCTTCCAATTTTTCTGTGATCTCTTTTCGTGCCATTTGAACAACCAAAGAACAGAGCTTATTTACATAGTATGAAACATCATCTGGATCTCTCTTTCCCTTTTGGGCACCGGTAGACTTTAAAGATGTGTCACTGTTCTGGGACAACGATGGATCATTGAAGGTTTCACTAACTTTGCATTTCTGAGGGGCATCTGAAGGGGTCAGTGCATGCTGGAATCCAACTGCATATTTCTGAAGGTCATTGTTGAGCCAGCTCACAATGCTGAGTTCATCAGTTGAGCCTTGTTTGAAAAGACATACCGCTCCTTCAGTTTTAGAATGGTCATGCTTCTCATTGTCCTTTATAACAATGACTTCTTTTTCCTCCAGATTCCCCAGGTCAAGTTCATTTGAAGGTTCAGAGATGCTGCTGGACTGGCTAGCAGCTTTCTTTGCTTTTGAATCTTTGTCTTTTACATTCAGGCTGGAGACATCAACAAAACAGATCACTTTCCGGTCCTGGTCCTTCTGTTCATCAGGGTTGTAGAGGTCTACTTTACACACACCTGCCTGACTGTGTAACCAGTCAACTTCCTGAGACATCTTTGCAGGTTGATAATAGGACCGTACCCAGGACCGTAGAGTGTTCTTTTATCAGTTCAGCTGCTGTGATGACCCTGCCAGACTCGATGTTGCCTCCTCTCTCAGCTTTCCATGCTCTTCTACTGCCAGATGGGCTCTTCACCTGGGTTGACTCACGGTTTCTATAGCAGCAGTGACATCACAAAGAACCAGTTTCACCAACAACCTATGATGTGTTGGCAATGCTTTAGCACTGGCCTCTTTACATTTTTTCCTTTAGCCTGTGTTAAATCTGTGCCCTTTGGATCTGGAGGGTATTTTCCAATAGGTGGTCTGAGGGAATGGAGACTCTGTCTTTGTTTTCCATATAAACAAAAACATTTTCTCATAAACAAGGAGTCAGCACCACTTAACAAAGAAACTAGCATTAAACTGCATTTTCTGGATATACAGTGAATATATTGATAGTATAAGACAGAGGTTACCCTTTTATTAGAAGAGGAAGTTGGGAATGAAGATGGCAGTAGTCTCATGATGTTCTCTCTGAAGTGGTGACATCACAAAGATCAGCACTCACCAATAACAGCTGAACAAAAAACCTCTAGACTTGAAAAGCCTTATTTCTCTCTTTATTCCCTGCTCTTTTTCTTATTCTTTTTCTCTTCCCCATTTTTTCTTTTGTTTTCTTCCTTCCTTTTTCTCTTTATGACTGGACTATGTATCTATCTCTTTCCTTCTACTCTGAAATAAAATAAAATCTGTAAATCTAAGCACAGGCAGTGTGACAGATTATAAAACCAAACTAGCTCCTAACCTCCTATTATCAGATGGTTGAAAAATCATAAAATCGTAGAAATTGTATATAAAAAAGACTTTTTGTCATCTGATCGATCTTTCTGCCAGTGCAGGATTATTTCCTATAAAATATTTAGCATAGGCATGTGAGATCAATGTTAAATCTTCCAGATGACATTTCTGTTTGTAGATTATTTCATACCTTGTAGCTCTGGAAAAGATGGATTGTTTTGTAGTTAAATCATTGCACTGGTACTCAGGAAATTTGGGTTCAGTTCTCAGTTTTACCACAGATCTCCTGTTAAATCATGGGCAAGTCACTTAAACAGTCTGACTCTTAATTCCAAGTTTCCCATCTGTAAATTGTGGATGATAATTCTTCCTTTTTTTCACCTTTTGCCTGTCTTGTCTAGTTGGATAGTAAGCTCTTTGGGGCTGTGTCTTGCTACGTATATGTACCATGCGTAGCAAAATGGGACTGCAATTTAGGTTGGGTCCTCTAGGTATGATTATACTACAAATAATACTTGCATACATACATCTCTGTGACTGTCTGTCTGCAGCTGAGTATTTTGTAGAATATTCATCACTGCAGCAATTTTCCTTCCATTATGTGATTTTTTTTCCAGCTCCGTTTGCCTTGTATAAAACATTTGTGCAGAAATATTGCCCAATATTTCACAACTACTTTCAGTCTATAGTACCAGATACCAACTAAATATGTGGATTATAGTTCATTTGACAGATAACAGGTGTCGATGATGCAGAAAAAGGGTTCACAGTGGGTACACTAGTCAAGTACAGGTAGTAGAGTAGTTTAGACACAGGAGATAAAAAAATAAAAATAAAAGCCTCCATAAGAATTAAAAGCTGACAAAATTCTGGGAGCACTAACATAACTGAATATTCTTTGAAATTAAATGAAGTATTATTTATATTTTGAAGTAGTATTTTTTTTCCTTTTCTTTGATACCTTAGTTCACTGCGTATGTGGAAAATGCCTCTTGTTGCCTGGTAACCATGCATGTATCCATTTCAGGTTGATGTCAAACTGATAAAATTTGGTACAGGTATCCAGGTAGAAGTGACCTAATTGTTTGAGATCCTGTATTTAGTTCTCATAATGAATCTCAAAACAAATATCACAGTAGCAGAAAGGGTTCAGAGATGGGCAACCAAATTGACTGCAGGCATGGAAATGCTTTTGGAAGGATGAGAGATTGAAAAGTTTGGGATTGTTTAGAGGAGAATAGTAGAGAACATGGAGATGTATAGAATAGTGAACTGTTTAGCAAAGATAAACTGGTCACGTGTGTTTATTCTTTCGCATCATGTGTGAAGGAGACATTAGATGGAGTTTAAAAGAACACATTTGAAATAGGTAAATGAAAATACTTCAAAATTGCTATGAGATATAATTGAAGCTAAGGGCTTTATAGGATTCACAAAAGGATTGGATATTACAGGTAGGGATGTAATGTTGCCTGTGGTTGAGGTTGCATAACACTTCCCATTTTAAGACCCTGGTTTCAGTTGCTTATAACTTTTGCGAAACTTTAACCATTTGAGCTGAAATGTTCCATGGTGTGTGTGTATGTGTGTGTGTGTCTCTCTCTCTCTCTCTTGCTCTCGTTGAAATTTCAGTCCAAACGGTAAAAAAAATTCTTGAGAAATATTTTCTTTGAGATGCTCTAGAGTACACATGCTTTGGAGCAGGGACTTGAGAGGTAATCTTTATATCAGGGATGTAACTTTTTGCTGTCCCTGTGAAAATCCACTCAAATTTGGCCAAAGTATAAACCTTTGGGGAAAATAATCCCAATTTCACTTTCTCACTAGAGACTTGCTAGAGCTTCTCAACCAGATTCCCCCAAAAGTCTCCTTGCTCCAAGCAGAATTGAAGGGGCAAATCTGGAGTGGGATGTTGCTGTGGGCAGGGCTGGGTACTGACACCACAACTCCTAAGTGTCTCAAATTGGGCACCCAAAATTAATGGAAACTTAACTTAATCTCTCTGTGCCTCAGTTCCTCACCTGTAAAATGGGGATACCACCACCCCTTCACTTCATACGGGTGTTGTGAAGATTGATTAATCATTTGTGAAGCATGCAGATATTATAGTGATGAACACCATAGAAAAGCCCAGGAGGAAATTAATAATTCTTTCTTCAGAGCAGTGTTTGAATAGTGTGCAGTAACTCAGGCATGGGGGCCACACAGTGAATAATAATGAGAAGAAAAAAATATTGAAAGGCTGCTTTTTAACTGAGTACCATCTCTCCCGTGCACTGAATGAAACAAGTTCCTGAAGAAAAATAGTATGTGACCAAGTAATTAAAGAGTGCATTGTTACGCATATGCGCAAGAAGGCTGAATTAAGGTTGCAGTTCTGCAAATGTGGCATTTGCAGCATTGTGCTCCAGAATCTGTCTTCATTTTTTTAAAATGGTTTCTATCCTTCATGGTGGCAAAAATAGCGAATAATTAAAGTCGATGCTTGTCTGTTGCAGAGAGGCTGAAAAAATAGCTATGAGAAATGTGAACTGCCATTGGGTTACAGAACTGTGACTGTTAATCTCAGTCAGGGTGCTATGGCCTCTATGATTCCATAGCCTTAAAGTCAGATATTTTTCCAAGATGCCACAAAATTTGGCATTTTTGTCATGGAATTGGCCACTTTGCTGCAGCCATGTGCCTGACATATTGTTCTGTCTCCTAGCCCTGCCTAGACCTTCCTGTAGCTGCCTCTTGATTTCTAGCTTTCCCTCTGGATTACAGAATACGTTCCTTGCATTGTTGCATGTATCCAGGCAGCCATGGATAGAGGAGACAGGTTAGTCCAGTTTACAATCAGAGAGCATTTGGCTGGGTTGCCTGGAGAATGGCACAGCAACCAACAACTGGAGAGTTGAGCTACTGAAGCTGGCTACCAACTCTCCCTTCTCCAGCACTAATTGCAGAGAAAAAGCTTCTGAGCTGGATTGCCTGGATAACATTCTGGGAGCTGAGATCTGTGCGGAGACAGGGCCACTAGAGAACATAACAGAAAAATCCATTGTCAAAACCAGTCATTTTGACAACAATCATTGACTAATTTTATGTTTCATGAGACATAGTTGTGTATATTGTGGTTTGGGTTGGGAATAAAGGGTATTTCATTATGGCCGAATTTAAGGGTACTTTCAGAAGGATATGGTTTTCTTGTGTGACACAGGACCCTGACTAAAATTAAACAACCTCTCTTAATGTACGCATGTTGGTGATTGCATCTTTACAGTATCAAGAAAATGCAGTAATGTATCTCTTTAAATTGTAAAGAAACAGCAATATTGGAGCAATTTGTCAGACTCCAACTCAAATTAGAGTAAAGTTGTTTTTCAACCATTACAGTTTCTTTTCAAAAGACTGGAAAGAATGGAGGCCTTTGCTATAAAGCTTTTAAAGATCAGCACTTTGAAGATATTTCCTTTGTCATCGGTTTAAAGCTGAATTGAATGGTGGTAGTCTTACTTACCTGAAATTATGGGATTTGTAAAATACCTTGATACTAACTTATGTAGTTTATTTTATTATTTTTTTTACAGATATCTTGGTATCATTTGATGAAATGCATCATACAAAGTCAATATTTATTATTATCTTCGTCTCTAATGTATTAGATTTCTATCTATACTTTTAATATTTGGTTCTTTTATCAGGTTCAGAACTTAACATTGCGCCATCAGAAGTTGGGCGTATTGTGTAGTTCACAGAATGGCCCACCAAAGAGCAGCAGTCAAGCTCAGTCATTGGCTCTATGTACTAATAAAACTGTGACCGGTACCAAGGCCAGCCAATCTGATTCTCCAGACAGCAACCGAAAAGGAGAGAGCCCAACATCTGAGTGTCGAAGTACATCTGTCACACGAACATCAAGTATACATCAGTTAATAGCGCCAGGTGCGATGAATCTTAGCTTTAAAAAGGTTGTTAAAGTTCACCCTGTCATTTATAGCCCACAAACAGGTGTCTAATGCCTCAATAAATCATTTGGAAATAAATAATTATTTTCAGTGGTGCTTAAAATATTTGTATCTTAAAATTCTCCTATGCCTTCAGAGAGAAGGACAGGAGAGAAAGAAAAAGAATTAAAGAAGGAGTGTGTGTGTCTGTGTGTTGTCCAGAGTGGTGGTAGTTACGATATTTCTTTTACATTAGCACCCACAGGCCCAGTCATGATCAGGACACCATTGTGCTCAACAGCGCATAAACTTCATAGGTAGACCTCTGCCTGCCTCATAGAGTTTATAATCTAGTTTACAAGAAGTCAAGAAAATGAGTGCGGCAAACAAAAGGAAAAAAAGTGGGGAGCTAGAGGATAAAGTTAACCAAGCTAAGACTATGCACTTAGGTTGGCTATTGCATAATTTAATAATTCCTGCTGGTTCAAAGAGTAGAAATTTTGCCTGGTAAGTGGGCTGAGTAGGCCTGGTCAGCCACATCTGCTTAATTTCAGGCTTCAAGAGAGAGAGGCTGCAAGGCAGACAGCTCTTGAATTTTTGACCCCCATTGTTAAACGGAAAGTAATCCATCCCCTACTTAAAAAAAAAAATTAGCTATCAAATGATTATTTTTCAAATGAAAGAGAAAACAGGTAGGGCTGGGAGGAGGGATGGAGATAAGGAAAGGTATGCCCCAGAGGAAAATCTCAGGCATTTCAGTTTCCCTTTGTAGGCAGTTATGACAAGGAGTCACTGGCTCCTTTGGGAGGAAGGGGAGTACATCTCTGAAAATGAGACCACTTTTTAGGTTCCTAGTTATTCATTGGTTGCATAACTTTAGGCACTTAGTTTTTACAGGCTTAGTCTAAATGTTCCAATTTAAAACTTTTTGAGTCCATTATTTTTAAAAAACTATTTTTAAATAGCACTGACTGACATAAAATTAGCAATTTTAATCCAACCTTATTGACTCTAAAGTACTTACCTCTTTTATATTATAACTATTTTAAAGCAGGCAAATGCTGTCTTTTCAAAGTTGAGGGTAGTATTTTTAACTAAAAGAAGTCTTATTAACCATAGTCTTAGAACGAGTGGCAGAAAGATAGATGTCTTTCGCTAGAAGCATTTGTATATCTAAAACAAGCATGTTTTGTTTAATTGTTCAGTGCTATATTTCACTTTGGAGTTTACCAAAATAAATGCATTCTATTTGTGTGTTACATTTAGGATACTGTATATGGTTGAAGAGGGTATTTTCTAAGGCATTTCTAAGTTGTGCTGGTCTGAAAGGCTTGGTCAAGTTCTGTGCAGACTTTAGTCATCTGATGTGAAAATTTTCCTCATTTAAACATTTATTGAAATGTTCTTTGAACTTAAGTAAACAAATACTAATTGTCATTTTTTCCCCCTCACAGCTTCATATTCTGCAATTCAACCTCATTCTCTAATAAAACATCAACAGATACCTCTTCATTCACCACCTCCAAAGATTTCCCATCATCAGCTGATATTACAACAGCAGCAAGTTCAGCCAATCACACTTCAGACTCCGCCTGATCAGGAACCACCTCCATCACAACACTATGTTCCACTCCAAAGCCATGGTCTTCCTCCAGTTCCTAATAGTGTCCAGTCACAACATTGCTCACCTGTTCACATCCATCCTCCTCCTTTAACAATATCTCCTACTCCATCCCCATCAGCTCAGCAGTCAGTAGTGGTGTCTCCTACGCCTGCTCACTCACCTAGTCAGTCGCCCACCATAATCATTCATCCACAAGCACTTATTCAGTCACAACCACATCCTCTTATGCCATCAGCTGTACAGTCAGAGCAGAATCCACAGCAGCCCACTACTAGTCAAGTACGACCAGTAGCACAACAGCTTAATCTTCCATCCCATCTTACAGTTCCACCTTCCCCAGTAGTACACATTGGGCCAGTAGATCAGCCGAACTTGATGTCCCCGGGCCAGCAGACAATGTCTCCAACACCACATCAGCAATATCCGACCTTACAGTCCGTGCCAATCCCGGTTGCAACCCCTCCACAGCTGTCAACATCTCCAACCCAGATTCAACAACTTCCCTTGCAGTCTGTGCAATCTTTACAAATGCAGCCTGAAATTCTATCCCAGGGCCAGGTTTTGGTGCAAAATACTTTGGTTTCTGAGGAGGAGCTTCCTGCTGCAGAAGCTTTGGTCCAACTGCCATTTCAGACTCTTCCGCCACCACAGACTGTTGCAGTAAACCTTCAAGTACAACCATCGGTACCTGTTGAAACCCCTGTGGTAAGCCCTCAGAAATTTTCTTTTTGGATTTGATATTTAACTAAAAGTTGAAAAACGCTTTCTCCAACAACATTCTATTATGGCCATAGATGACAAAAATCTCTTGTATGTATAAGGAAAGAAGAATCTGTTCTCAAAATCATTTACAGGTTTAGTAAAACTGGCATTGCTGCATGGCATCTAAACAAAGTGATGGGTTGAAAAGCTGGCTCCCAGTCTGACACTCATTTTATTGCTGGATAAACAAGTAATATTACTATCTTTGCAGAACTGACTTTTTTCCATTTTGAAACTGTATCCTTTGAAGAAAATGTTTTGTTGTTCTTCAAAACCAAGTGAAAATTGAGTGAAGTCCAGGAATACGAGCCAAATGCCATACAGCTTTTTGGAGCGTATTCTCCATCCTGCCCCAAATTCCACTTGAGTGCATTTGAAGGAGGTGGAGGGCCACAGAGAACTGCACAGCAGGAGCAGCTGTAACTTTCACCACTGACATAAGCTCCCTCAGGGAATCAGTAGCTCCACCCATGGAAAGTTATTAACATAATTCCTTCTTCCCCTTATGCTAGGATGAGGAACAGTTGGTGCAAGAGCTTCCTCCACCAGGTTTATGCCAGTGGAAAGTTCCCCCCCAGACTATGAAATTTTGGCCTTCTATATTAAATACAGTGCAATTTTAAATATTCAAATACATTTGTCTAATCAAGGCTTTGGGAATTTTCAGGGAACATAAAAAGAACTTATGGGTAACTGAATTTTGGATAGTTCAGTTGGTACTGTAACTGAAAAGCCTCTCCACCAAGAGAGATTTAAGGAACGTTTATGCCCCCTTTGTGTTCACAGCCACTGCCCTAACCAAGTAGTTCTTTGCTAGTCTTAGCAATTATTATTTTAATAGTTGTTGTTTTCAGTTGTGGCTCACTCGTTTGGACCTTGATTCAGCAAAGCACTTAAGAATGTGCTTAACAGTAAACATGAGTAGTCCCACTGAAAGTGGAATTATTCACATGTTTAAAAATAAGACCATACTTAAGTGTTTTGCTGGATTAGAGCCTTTTTCATGTGGTTTTCCTGATGTGCGCCTACTTGACGGCTCCTATTGCTAACATAATTAAAACATTTGCTCATTCACTCACTTACCATCTACCCATGCATTTCCATTGATTTTTCACTTATTCGCACCTACAAAACATTCTTTTTCATTCAGGAATCTTTTCTTATTTATTCATAAATGCATTTATTTCTTCACACACTATATGTTCTTTGTGGTGTTGCATGTGTCCATCTATTAAATATTGAGAGCGTGGTGTTATGTTTCAAACTGGTGTCCTTAGAAATATTAAACAGGTGAGGATTTACACCAAAAAGAGCATCAAAAGTGAAAAACTAAGAATGGAAGTCAAGTCAGACATCTATGCTTACCTGTACACATAAGGAAAATGAATAAGCCCTCTATGCTCATATAATGGTGGAGGAGGGAAGATAATTTAGAGAAAGTTTATTAGATAAATAATGTTCCTAAGCTTATTTATACTTGAAACAAATGGTGAAAATATATAAGGGAAACACTGTGACAATCTTCATTACCTTTTAAATATTATGTGTAAGAGAGGCAGCGTTATAAATTACTGTTCAGCAGCCAGCCAGCTGGGATCATCCCCAATGAGCTTGTGAAAAATATTTGACTTGAACCAGAATTGTGTTTAATTTCTTTGGATTGTACAAGATTAGATTTCAATATACATACAAAAATAAGATGTCCCACCTCTGTCCCCACCCCAGCGTCCTATTCTCTGACCAGCTGTTTTTCAGTAGGGGTCTCTTGTATCCATCACAGCTTGAGTTTTGATGGCCCAGCAATTTAACAATATCTGTTCCAAAGTAAATTTCCAAAGAGAGTTAGTGCTACTGTAATTAGGGCTGTCAAGCGATTTAAAAAAAACTTAATCACGCTGTTAAACAATAATAGAATACCACTTATTTTTGGATGTTTTTTACATTTTCAAATATATTTATTTCAGTTATAACACAGAATACAAAATGTACAGTACTCACTTTATATTTTTTATTACAAATATTTGCACTGTAAAAAATAAAATAGTACTTTTTAATTCACCTAATACAAGAACTGTAGTGCAATCTCTTTATCATGAAAGTTGAATTTACAAATGTAGAATTATGTTCCCAAAAAAACCCTGCATTCAAAAATAAAACAATGTAAAACTTTAGAGCCTACAAGTCCACTCAGTCCCACTTCAGCCAGTCACTCAGACAAACAAGGTTAGTTACAATTTGCTGCCCACTTCTTGTTTACAATGTCACCTGAAAGTGAGAACAGGCATTGGCATGTCACTGTTGTAGCAGAAGTCGCAAGATATTTACATGCCAGATGTGCTAAAGATTCATATGTCCCTTGATGCTTCAACCATCATTCAAGAGGACATGCATCCATGCTGATGACAGGTTCTGCTCAATAACGAAAAAAGTCTACACTTGTAAGTTACACTTTTACGAGAAAGAGATTCCACTACAGTACTTGTATGAGGTGAATTGAAAAATACTATTTCTTTTGTTTACCATTTTTACAGTGCAAATATTTGAAATAAAAATAATATAAAGTGAGCACTGTACACTTTCTGTGTTGTACTAGAAATCAATATATTTGAAAATGTAGAAAAACATCTAAAAATATTTAATAAATTTCAATTGGTGTTCTATTGTTTAACAGTCCGATTAATCGTGATTAACTCAAAAAAATTAATCGCGTGAGTTAACTGCAATTAATCGATAGTCCTAACTGTAATGTGAACAAGATTATGTATTATTTGCTTCTGATCTTTTATTCTGATGTATTCAGACATGTATTATTTATACCGTGGACTTTGTCTAAATTCTTTCCCTCTTCCTTGCCCACAAATATTTGGAAACTATATGCATTTTTCTTACAGACCTCTTATGTGGAAAAGGACTATTGTCTGTCTGTATGACCGTGCTCAATATTCCTGAAGCCAGAACAGGGGCATCAGACTCTTTCCATGGGGAGGGCTGAATTCCATTTTTAATTATAATCTGTGGGACCGTATACTGCCATCAGTGGAACTCCTTAATGTGAATGGGAGGTTAGCACAAAGATCAAGTGTAGAATATGACCTTTATATAGCATTAGACTTTTAGGACTGGATTTTGGTGCCCATTCTCCTTATGAATAGTCCCATTGATTTTAACAGGACTACTTATAGAGTAAAATCCTATTCCAAGGAGGTTACTAGAGGAGGGCCACCAATTATTATTTTTTATTAGGTATTCAGGATTATGTATTCAAGACCACCAGTATTCCTTCCTTTTGGTTTCTCTATCCTCCTGTTTTTGTTTTTGTTTTTGTTCTTTCTCTCTTCTCCATCTGCAACTCCGTGTCTCTTTCTTTCTTCCGGATTTTCATCTCTGCAGCAACTCTCAATTCTACCCTCAAGATCTTCACTCTCACCATCTACTAAAATGATCAGTTGTGAAATAGCTAATACTGACATTTAAAGCGTCATCATTAGGCTTTAGACATAACACCCCAATGAGATTAACGGTGCAGAGGAATTCACACCTTTCAGAGGCTTTCTTTCAGGCTATCACCCAACTGAGGAAAACACTACTGTAGTTATTGTTTGTTACGCATTTGGAAGAAAATGTTAATCCCAGTCCCCTGTTAGTTTAGGCAGGGACAAGGCCCGCCGATGGAAGCAAGGTGTCTCTTGACAGCTTGTCGTTGAACTCCCATATCTGCTGAGTTGACTGTCAGTAAATCACTTCAATTTACATTATAGTTTTGGAGAAAATCATTTATAACAACTTTAGCTGATAAACTTGGCATGTTCTCTTGTAATCTTTGTTTTGCTTACTGTAGTATGCAGTTGTATGAGAAGAAAAGCACTCTGGTGTTTGCACATAACTTTGGAGACCTTGTACATTAAAGACTCCAAACTGAAGTGATTCTTGCTCTCAGTTCAGAAATACTGATTGTAAAATATAACTTCCTTTATTGACATGAAGCCTTTTTTATAGGTTACTGTGAATCTCTGTATTTTTAATGAAAAGGTATCGTTTGTAAACTCTACCTAAAATTGTATCCAAAAAAAGACATTAAAAGCATGTTAAATTTGCAAAGTCAAATACTCATAAGTTAGGAAATGGCAGAATTAAGGTTGCCTGTGCCACCTTTAATTTCACCCCCTTGTGCGTATGCATTATGATAGTCTTTAATGGAATTATCTCACATTTTTCCCATAAGACCCCTCTTTTTCTATGCATCCTGAACGCCAACAGGGCGAGCATTGTGAGCACAGGAGAGAGAGTTATCCTGCTCGTTCCTGTGCCTGGTGCCCCAACAGCTGGGAGGAGAAATTGATGGGAAGGTCTCACTCAGACCCTGTAGACCCAGGATGGAGCATGCTCAGTACAGACAGAATCTTCAGAGAATTTAGATACCTAACTCTTAACAAATCTTCACTGGCCATGTACGAACTGCAATTTTCAGAGGTTTATAACCTGACCAAATTTGGTTGGACATTGATGAGGATGGTAAAAGTCATGTCCTTCATTCCTGGGTGACCCTGCCTGCCAAATTTCTAGTACTTCTGGTCCAAAGCATAGGGATGCTAGAACTTCTCAATGAAGCAGTTATAAGATTTTATTTTTATTTTTTATTTTTGTTAACACGAGCAAAACTCATTCTGAGAAATAGGTGAACAGTGTTTGCTGAAACTTTCCAAAAACATTCAGTCTGAGGCAGACACACCTGGCACACTAAATTTCAGCTGAAACAGTTAGTTTGGCAAAGTTATAAACAAATGAAAATAGGGATCTTATAATGTAAAGTGTTGCAACTTCAATCCATGTCCTCTGTACTGAATTGCCATTCTGTTTTATTGCGATTAAAGATAGGGAGGGCTGGACCACCTGTCTGTGAAGCGAATGGTACACGTCTTAGAATTTGGCTGATATTACAAATGCTGTAGTTTTGTTCTCATTATTACTGTATCATCAGAATTCAGTCATGGATATATGGGGGTGAGGGGTGTCTGTAGTGTGGAAAAATTGAAATATATTATTAATAAGTGATGATATATTTTTAAAAATCAGTTGACAACTTGTTTGTCAAGATTACATTCATGTATCTGTTTTGGGGTGTTATAGTAGAATGGAAATCTTTCTTAAAGCAATGATCTGTTCAATGCAGATTTACCAAGTGGAGAATGTGTGTGAGGAAGAGATGCCAGAGGAGTCTGAATGCGTCCGTATGGTTAGAACACCTACCCCACCAACCTTGTCTCCACCGATCATAACCTTAGGGAATGGCGAGGAGCTTGCTTCAGAGGCGCCTTTGTCAGGTGAGCACAAGTGCAGAGACTGTTGGAATTAGGTCAGCTTTTCTGCTTGAATCTCTTTCTGATCAGGTACTTTTCCTAGCTTGAAATATTTAAAGCAAAAGTATGTGACTTTCACCTGTTTTTATGGTTTAATGGGATAGTTCTCCAATTAATGAAGCTTCATGAAATATACGAGAAAGCAGGATGGTAGAATGATGTATTCAGTTATAAAGAAATATATGAAAATAATATTTATTTTTAAGAAAACTATTTATATAATGAGAATGTTTTTGATTAAATTTAATTGATTTTTATATTAAAAACAAAGGTAAATGACTTACAGCTTGTATATCATTTGATCTCTTAGACACAAGGTCTTTGTGGCAGCGACTCTGCTTCCACATGCGCTTTGGTAGCACCTAGCAAATGGAACACCTATCTTGATTGGGGCCCATAAGCACTACTAGAATTAATTAATTAATAACAGTAGCAATCTTCATTGGTTTGTGAACTGCCCCCAACACACTGCAGCCCTGATCATACAAGCTGATCTTCTTGCAGGATTAAGGTCTCTAGTTGGAAAATGCTATAAGGATATCAGCTGCATTGTAATTATTACAATTCACTTCGTTTTTTGGTAGGTCATGAGAATGGTGTATTGTGAGACAATAGCAACCAATAAATAATTTTATTTAGTTTAATTATAGAGAATATACTTTGTGTGTTGCACTAGTGCCTGATCCTGCAGGTAGATGGATACTCCTATGAGGTGCTGAGTACCCTCAATTCCTTTCTAAATCAGAGAGAGTTCAGAGCATTTTGAACATCACAGGAAGTGCTCGGCACATTGTAGGATCAGGTCTTGGAATAGAACAGGGAGAAGGTGGCATAAGAAAGTCTCTTCCCTCAGGCAGCAGGACAGGATTTATTTATTGCATCCACATGCCAGGAGAGAATGCTGACTGATATCAGGATCAGTAACTATATTTACTCAGTCCAAAGCAAATACTGGCCACCATCAGGTACAAGTATACTTTACTCCTACCTGGAGGAGCCAGCATAGTATGCCCTCCTGGAAAGCGAGGAGAGATCCTGCCTGGACTGAAGAAGTCATTTTGCACAGGCTGCCCTATTGTTGTTTTGCTCCCACTCCAACTAAAGCAACCTTTGTGTGTATTGTATAACTGTTATGAATAATTGTCATGAAACAGCTCAGACATGCCTGAGTCTGTTGGAGGAATCCAAATAGTCTCAGGTACGTGTTTTTCCTCAAGTTTTAGCAAACACAAGAGTTAATTACATAAGCAAACCTGCAGTGCCACTCATTCAGAAGGTTCCAACCCTTCAGCTATTTCTTTGTGTTCTTCCTCAGAGCCACAAGTCTGTTTCTCGCATAGAGCCACTATAGAACCTCAAAAAGTATCAAGCCAGGTGTCAGTATTCTACGGTACAGAACACCTAACTTACTTCCTGTTACTTTCAACCCCTATCTTATCCCAGGCCTTCATTTGTTTGATGAGAAACTTCGGAGCAAACACTTTTATTCTAAACACAGAGTAAATTATAAATCCAAATATATATCACACATTTACAAATCTGTTTAACTATAAGTTATTCTACTATTTTAATTAAGTCCTCTTAAGAGATTTGTATCAATCTAATCAGCTTCTTGGGCTGGAAAGATGAGACGAAGTATCTGGCAAGGGGACCATTACACCTCTGAATTTATCAGGGAGTTAGCGAGTGGGTGACAACAAGTAAAGAGGGACTAGGGCATGGAAGCACGAAGGAAACAGCAATGCACTAGTGATTTTTCAGTTTAAGCTATATGCACACCTTGTTGGTTTTGAGTTACTTTTGGGGTTTTTTTTGTATAAAATAAGAGACAAGAAGTAAATATTATTGATGCACTATAACAAGTAATTAACCCACTGAGATGAAGATTAGAGTAATAATAGTGAATTTATTTATATACCATAAGCATGCATGACATCTTACATGGCCACTGGGGGAGACAGACCAAAATTTTCAAATCCAGGTGCCTGCGGTTGGGCTCCTGTATCCATATTTAGGTGCCTAAATAGAAGTTGCCTGACTTTCTAATGTGTTTATGAATTTGCAGCTCAATGGGAACAGGGTTTGCTCACCAGCACTGGAAATCAGGCCATTTCTATTGAAGTGCTTAAATATGGTTTTAGGAGCCCAGCTTTAGACTTCCAAGTTTTAAATGTTAGTCTCTGTTCCTGCCTTGTGGATTTATAATCTAGATGGATGGCTAAGAGCTATATGATACAAATATTTGAAAGATGTTTGTTGTGGACAAAGGTGAGTATAGCTGGGAGATACTTAACAAAGGGAAATTTAGGTTGAATGTCAGGAAAAATGTCCTAATGGTGCAGGCTATTAGGATAACTTTACTTTCCTTGGAAGACTGTTCCACGGAAAGTAAACTTGTCCTATCATTGGTATAATTTAAAGTTTATAATATAAACTATAGGAGAAAAAAATCTTCATTGACAAGACCATGAATACATTAATGTAGGTGTTTTCCATCCCTGCTTTCAATTACTCTGTGAAAATATCTGGACACAGTGATTAAGAGTATAATATATTTTAAATTATTTTTTCCAGAACAAGTGGGACTACCTGCAGTGGCATCATCAGTCAGTGCCTCAGTAATTAAATCTCCATCAGACCCTTCACATGCCTCTATTCCACCACCTCCTCTTTTGCTTCCAGCAGCTGCCACAAGGAGTAACATCACATCAATGCCTAATAGCATTCCTAACCTAGAAAACAAACCTCCACAGGCTATCGTTAAACCACAGATCCTGACTCATGTTATTGAGGGCTTTGTGATTCAGGAGGGTTTAGAGCCATTTCCTGTAAGTGTAAAAGTTAAAAGCTATTAACATACGTTTTAAAAGACAAACAAATCTTGTTCAGTTATTTGTGGCTATTACATAGTTAAGTTCCTTATATTCTGAATACCTTTTCAGAATTTTGGGATTGACCTTCTTTTCCTTCTGTTTGTAGCCAATTTGTTACAGCACTTTTACAGCATATTTTATATATGCATATGTTATATGCATATTTACATGTATTACAGCATATGTGAATCAGGTTTATCTTAAGTGTATAGTTCAAATTCATGCTACTTTTTCATCCAGCTGTATAACTGAATGGCAGGTTACTGGTTTTTAAAGAACCATAGCAGAAAATTTTTCTGAAAAAAAAAAGAGTGCTATTAAAAAGTATATATGTTTTTTGTGAGGACATGTGTATAGTGAGATGAAATTATTTTAGTATTATTGTTTATAATATTTAGCTTTACTTTTATCCATCTTATAGAAAAATTACTGCGTGTAGATATGTAGTGTTAAGAAGTGTTGGACAAACTTTGATCCCATTGAAGTCACTGACAAAACACTGACAGGAGTTGGCCCTGTAAGAGCAGATTGTTGCTAACCACTGGAAACTTTTAAAGCCAGAAATGGCCAGTTCCAGACTTCTGTAGTTTTGAAAAGTGTGATGTCTTCTGCATTGCTAATCACCTTACTGGATAACTCTCATGCTCTCATTCACCTTCCTCATCTCGCTTTGTTTACTATAGTTAAGTCTAGTTTTGGTTGTAAGATCTGTAGGGCAGGAACCTGTCCTTTTATTTGTGTGCACGTGTGGCACTATGTATCATAATGATGAACAGGATAAAGGATGCAAACACTGTTGTTGTGGCTCAGCTAAATACCATGTGCCATTTTCTTCTAATTGTTGTTTCATAGTGCTCTGCTTTTATTGTAACAGGTAAGTCGTTCATCTCTTCTGGTTGAGCAGCCTGCGAAAAAAAGGCTCCTAATGGAGGGTCAGGTCATGAGTGTTGAGTCAGAGCTGCAGAACAATACAAAACATGCAGAGAACTCCTCAGACACAGAGATAGAAGACATAATTACAGAAGGTTTGTAGATTTAATTTAATACACATTATTCCAGTCAATGCTATGGCATAGGCTGTGCAGTCTGTACATCAGGACTGTTTCTCTCTCTTAGATCCTTTTGACACTCTATCTAGTGATAATGTTTGAAACTATTTTCAAACAGTTATAGCCAAACACAGATTGTAATGGTGTTCAGTATGGATGCACGCTGTTTTAAGAAACTATGTCATTGACTTACCTAAGTAATATAGCATAGCTTGGGCTAGCACCATTCTCAAAAAAGAAACCACACTGACAATAGCTTCATTGCAAAACAGTTACAGACAATTTTGTTAGAAGCCTGGTAATCAAACTTTTTTTTAACTTGGATTATTTTACTACCATGGTTCATAGATTCAAAGGCCAGACGGGATCGCTGTGGTCATCTAGTCTGACCTTCATAACACAAGCCATAAAACTTCCACAAAATAATCCCTATTTGAATGAGGGCATATCTTGTAGAAAAACATTCTCCATCACTGGCAAATTTTAAATCAAGACTGAATCTACTACAGCCCTGGTTAAATTACTCTGATGATTAACAACCCTCACTGTAAAAAAACTGCTGCTTTATTTCCAGTCTGAATTTATATAGCTTCAACTTCCCGCCACTGGATCCTGTTACACATATGTCTGCTACACTGAGGATCCCATTATCAAATATTTGTTGCCCATGATAGGTATTTGTAGCCTGTGATTAAGTCAGCCTTGAGCCTCCTCTTTATTAGATTCCAGGTGTTCAGTCTATTTAGTTTATCACTGAGGCATGTTTTCCAATCCTTTAACCAATCTTGACGCTCTTCTGTGAACCCTCTCCAGTTCATTAACATTCTGTGTTCATGCCCTAGTATGGAAAGCATAATAAATGATATAGAGAGAAGAGATTTAGACCACCTAGTCCAGGCCCCAGTCAATGGTGTATTATTCTCTGCCTTATATTTTCAGTCTAATTTTCAAGTTCCAAATTCCACCATCTCCTCTGGGGGGGGTCTCTTCCACAGTCTAATACAGCTGACCCTATCAGGAAGTTGTTTTCGGTACTCAGCGTATGATTTTCTTAATTTTCCAGCTCAGCTTCTAGTTTATACCTCCTTGTACCATAATTCCTTTCTGCCCTTCAAATATCCATATATTGTTACCTTGTCCTCCCTTCTGCCCCAAATGAGTTGTTAGTTAGTCAAGCTGTGCCATATGTGCATCATTTTCTAATCTTTCCTCAGAAATGCATCAGAGACCTCTCTAGCAATTAGAATTGTTTTTATTATCATGGTTTGCCACTGCTTAAGAGAGGAGAATTGCAGGTGTTTGGGTAGGGAAAAGGCATAGTGTTTCTAACAGTTCTGAAGCTAAGAGGAATATTTGTTGATGGTGACATAATAGAAAATGTAATCACTATTAGATTTTTATTTAAACCTGAGATTCAGGTCACAGCTCAAATGATATTTGGGGCCAGATGCCTTGAGATTCCAGTTGCATATAAATTCTCATCTTAGTAGTTAATGTCAGTAACACATTGGAACAGGCCCACATCGATAACTTACTTATCTTGGAAACACTTTATTGAAATGAGATATAGTAGCTTGAAGTCCTGTTGTAAATCAAAACATGTGAGATAGTAGCTAAAAATTAAATACAAAATTAATTTTAAGCTTCCAGTCCAGGGTTTTCTGATTTTAGTTTGAGAAATCACAATTGCTGATACGGCTCATAAGTCCTCCAAAACCTTTTTGCATTTTTCAAGGACAGGCTTTACTTAGTAATTTCCTGATGTTTGAGGACTTCACTTTGAAACCTTAACATTCTTTCAATGCTGTTTTTTAAATTACATTTCCTACATATTTTAAAAATAAAAATTAAAAAACACATGCATTTCACCATGTTCAGCTATTTGGTAGTCATCAGTGGAACATTCTGTACTCTATAAGGTGTACAACCAATGAGATTTGAGCCCCTGGCCTTTCTGTGTCATATGTAGGCAAGATTCTTCAGAGCCCAGTCTTTTTCCCTGAGAAAGTGACATAACTCCTTGGCTTGCATGTCCCTTAACAGTTGAGGGATATGGAGTATGGTAAAGGAAAAGATAAGTGACAGAATATTTTACAAAAGCTTTTAGAAAGATGTATCACTGTTTAATTGTCTTCATAATTGTGAATGGTGCCAACAGCTCTCAGTGAGAGCTGCCATTTTACTGATTGGCCATCATAAGAGAGGCAGGAGGCTTTCATAGTTGTTATGTGGTAAGTTCTGTTACTTGTGACTTTTTTTGTTAATTTAAGAATACTATATACAGTACCCTTCTAGATAAATAAATGACAAAACTTACCTTGTAACAACTTCGTAAATCTCCTACCTCATGTTTGTGTGTGGAGAGCTCTACTTCTTGATTTATATTAAGCTGTTAGACCAGGGGTAGGCAACCTATGGCAAGTGTGCCGAAGGCGGCATGCGAGCTGATTTTCAGTGGCACTCACACTGCCCGGGGCCTGGCCACCGGTCCAGGGGCTCTACATTTTAATTTAATTTTAAATGAAGCTTCTTAAATATTTTAAAAACCTTATTTACTTTCCATACAACAATAGTTTAGTTATATATTATAGACTTATAGAAAGAGCCATTCTAAAAACGTTAAAATGTATTACTGGCATGCGAGACCTTTAAATTAGAGTGAATAAATGAAGACTCGGCACACCACTTCTGAAAGGTTGCTGACCCCTGTGTTAGACTATCAAGATGGCAATTATCTGACTCATCAGTAATTACTAATTTTTTACTTCATGTGAGATATTTTTAAAATATTATGGGCTTTTACTTTTCTTTTGGTGTATGCTTTAGAGTGTTTGCAGTTTCAGTGGAGTAATTAGCAAATCATCTTAAATTTGGTAGTTACACTGAATACTGTCTGTTTCATTTTTCACAGAACTCTCTAGGGTTCTTTGCGTACTAACAATAAGTAAGGCTAAGATTTTGTCACACATATTTTTAGTAAAAGATCACGGGCAAAAGAGAAAAATTAATGGAAGCTGTGACCTGTCTGTGATTTTACTAAAAATATCCTGGACAAATTGGGGATCTGTGGGTCCCCATACTGCCTGAAGCAGGGCAGCTGTGCAGGGGCTAGGAGCCTCCTGCAGCAGCTGGGGGCTGTGGGATATCCCTGCCACCTGCAGCTCCCGGGGTCCCCCGCTGCCCGTGGAGACCAGAAGCTGCAGGATACCATTGAGATGAATGGAGCAGATTGCACCTCTAAAAGCTGTTTCCAATGCTGCAAAAGCAGGCAGATGTCACTACATCATTAGGTGTGTCTGCATTACAAGGGCTACAGCAGCACATTTGCAGCAGCACTATAGTGTAGACACTTGGTACCGCAATGGATGGGATTTTTTCATCACTGAAGTAAACCCACCCCCTTAAGAGGCAGTAGCTAGGTCAACCTAATAGTGTCTAAAGCATGACAGGTTCTCATCTTTGGAATTTGCTTCCCTCCTGGTTCCAGCATAACCTGGATTTGTTAACTTTCCAGGCACAATTTAAAGTCTGATTTCTTTTATAATATTTTGGGGAGTTAAAGGATAATGAAGGATAATTTCTGTGCCTTAAGTTTTCTTGTGTGTCAGTAAATTGGAAATTTGCTGTTGAAATTAATCCAAGTATAGTACTGAAAAATGTTTAAATTTTCAGCAGCTCTGACCACTCCCTTTGTAACCAGGACCACGCATTCACATATAATGATCTGAATGTGGTGATCAATGTGCATTAATAACTATGGTGATAAAATATGCGAAGTAATAATATTATTAAAACAGCAAATGAAGTATATTTTATATAAGATGGGAACACTGCTTAATTCAGGAGAGAACAGGCTTCCCCGAACCACTTGTCAGAGCACAAAGACAATCAAATGAGCCTGACAAAGATTTGATCACATATGTCACTACATTATGCAATCTGAAAAGAAAAAATAAACTAAACATAGGCAATACATCTGACAATAGCCTAATATTTTTAGGAATCCTGGCTTGGGCACGACCTGTGTGGCTTAAAAAGAAAAATAACTTAATAATAATAATTCCCTTCCTGTAGGCTTATTCTCTTCTTAAATTGCTATCTGTTCCATAGATTAGATTCAGTGTCTAAGTGGCTTCCTTAATCCTGCTCCTGATTATAAGAGTTATTCTCATCCATTCAGGGAAGAGAAATAGTACTTTGTAACAATATGACATATTACAGCTATGTGACAGAGCTTGAATTTTGAATATGGATTGTCAAATGCTCACAGTGAACTGTTTATGATCAGTTCATAGAAGGGGGAAAAAAGCTTGATTAAATTTGAGGACATTATCTGCTCATGAAAGGAAACAAAACAAGAGAGGGTAAATTCATTAGATAAATTAAGTAACACTTCACTCTGGTCTAACAATGATTTGTATAATCTACTGGTTTGGCATCAATTGTCTGTTTACCTTTCTAAAGGCATTCAGTTAAATGTGTTGATATTGATATTTGAATTTTACTTTGTGCCTCCTTAAGAGATGAGAAATTAAATGGCATCATATTTAAATTGTTCAAACTGATTTCTTATGTGTGTCACTCCTTTCTTTAGAGGGGCTAGATGAAATGGAAAATGATCTCCTGAAGTGTGAGTTTTGTGGAAAAATGGGATATGCTAATAATTTCCTACGGTCAAAGCGATTCTGCTCCATGTCCTGTGCCAAAAGGTATTCTGCATTATTATTATTATTAATGTATTTATTTCTTAATCAGGGTATAACACTAAAAATTGTATATGGCCCTGAAAAACAGTTAAACCCTCCATGCTAAATAACAAGCAGGGTCTTTGCCCCAAAGATTTTACAATCTACAGTGATGAGGGGATACAGTGTATATATTAAAAAGCAATTCAGAAAATAGAGTGATGTGTTCTGGCATAGCTGAAATGCTGCACAGAATAGGTAGGGCTTTAGATGTTTGTTAGACTGAGCTGGAATAGTCTTTACTTATATACATAAAAGGGAAATAAAAAATGTACTGAGCAAGTATAGTTTAGTTATTGTTTTCTAAAGCTGCTCTGATGCTCCAAATAAACCAAGCTGCACAGCAGTTATTTACTTAAATAACAAAGAAACAGGTGGTTTCAAGTCCTTGTCTGGTCTGATTATATTTGACTTTGTTTTTTAAAAAAAATCAAACTTTCATTTGTGAGGTCTTCAAAATTTAATATTGAAGTCTACAGATATACTTAATTAGCTAGAGGTATTAATCTTTTAGTGATCTTTTGCTGTAGAAGTTTTATCTTGTGTTCTTTGCTGACTTGAATATTTAAAACCCAGTTTTAATTTAAAATGAAAAAGTAAGCTAAATTCATTTTACTGCAGGTTTTCATAGAACTACTCTCATTAATTCCAGAGCATAGAGAGGAAAGCATGATTTATCTACTGACCATTCTAAAACCGAAAAGTATGTGTAATTTTTCTCCAATTTGATCTTCTTTTGAAATAGTTGAAGATGGAATGAGATCATCATGAGTCAAAAAAGTCAGGCAGTTTCTGGTCACAAATTAGTTGAGTAAACAGATAGAATCTGTTAAACTCAAGGCTAGGCATAGGTACTATAGATCCAAGGAGAGATGAGATTTGGTGACTCTACTTTTCCTAGAACTTAAACCCTTTTTGATTTCTGGTGGATTCAGGATTCTAGGCATAGAGGCATCTAAATAGGGTTGCCAGGTGTCCGGTTTTTGACCAGAACACCTGGTCAAAAAGGGACCCTGACGGGTCTGGTCAGCATCTCTGACTGGGCGGTTAAAAGTCCAGTCAGTGGTGCTGCGGGGCTGAGACAGGCTAGTCCCTTTCTGTGCTGGCATAGCCAGCAAGTCTGGCTCTGAGGCTGTCGGGGCCACAGGGCTCCGCACACTGGCTCCGCACTCTCATTGGCCAGGAACTGCGGCCAGTGGGAGCTGCGGGGGGGTGGGGGGAGGCCTGCGGGCGAGAGCAGAGCTCAGAGCCTCCTGGCTCCCCAACCCAGAAGCCAGTTCTGTATCTGTTGGCCACTTCCATGATGCAGCGCCGAGCCAGGACAGGCAGGGACCTGCCTAAACTCCGCTGTGCTGCTGACTGGGAGCCACTCGAGGTAAGACTGCACCCCAAGCCCCTGCTCCAGCCCTGAGCCCCCCCCCAAACTCGGAGCCGCCTCCTGCACTCCAAACCCCTCATCCTCAGAGCCTGCACACACAGACATACACCCGCACCCCAACCCACTGCCCCAGCCCTGATCCTGCTCCCGCCCTCCAAACCCCTTGATCCCAGCCCGGAGCACCCACTTGTACCCCCCAAATCCCTCATCCCCAGAGTGCTCACCCTCCGCGCCCCTGCCCCAGCCCGGAGCCCCCTCAGCCACAGCCCGGAGCACCCTGCTTCACCTCAAATCCCTCATCCCTGGCTCCATACCAAAGCCCGCACCCCCATCCGGAGCCCTCACCCTCCATCCCCATTCCCCAACCCCCTGCTTCAGCCTGGAGCTCCCTCCTGCACCCTACATTATGATTGAAATTAGACATGGGAAAAGGGAAGCAGGGCCTTGGAGGAGGGGTGGGGCAAGGGTGTTCAGGTTTGTGCCAGTTGAAAGTTGGCAACCCTACATCTAAAGAACGTGATTGTCAGATTAGAAAATATAGGACCAGATTCTCAGTCCATGTGAATCGATGTAGCTCAACTGAAATCAATGAAGCTGCACTGATTACACCATCTGAGAATCTGACCCATAATGTAGGGAACAATCCTTCACTTGTAAGGGAAATGTTAGATGATCTTAAATATCTTCTTTTTCTAACTACAGACATTACAATACTGCAAGAATTTTTTTTGCATGATGCTAAGAATTTAAACTCCTTTTTATGTAAAGAGCATTAAGAATTTAATGAAAATACTCGGAATTAAATTTTCCAGTTAGTGATTATTTTTTATAGTTGAGCTGAAAGTAGAAAAGTCCAGTCTCCATTATTTGTCTGCCTTCTTAAGCAGTGGAACAAGGGTGAACCCTTTAGGTTAAATTGAGAACTTGGTTTATTAAGTAAATTAAATGAGTTTACAAATGTGATGTGGCAGGAAGAATGTCCCATGTACTTTTGGGGCTGTGTACACAGAGGAACAAGGCAGTAATAGACACTCTGAGCATAACATTACCAAAATGATATAGAATTGATAGATTGGAGAGAAACGAACGAAGAGCAACAAAAATTATTAAGGAGCTGGACCAGAATGATTAATGATGGAATATTAAAAGAACTAAACATGTATAGCTTGGCTAACTAACCCATGATTATGAAGAGAATATAACTGTTACAGATATTTGAAGCCAAAGAGGGAGAAAAATTATTTGATGTTCTTCAAGGGGGCATAGTTAGGGACTATGAGATTAAAGTAAAAAAGAAATCTTGAATGTCAAGGGAAATAGCCTGGTGGTGTGGTTTGTTAGTCTGTGGTATAGTCTCCCAAGGTGGTCTGAATGAAGCCTCAGTACTTGAGCTATTTAAAAATATATAGAATAAGGCACTGGAATATGTACTGTAGGAATAGTCCTGCACTGGGTGGGAGATAGATTTTCCCATGTCTAATTTCAATCATTCTGTTTAGATTCTGATAAAAGATTCATATGAACATTCACAAAAAGCTTCTGGGCTGAGCCCCCTACTAAGCTTTTGCCAGTGAGGAAAAACAATTTCATAGCAGAAAGGTCTCCTTTTGAAATTACTTGTGCTGATATCCATTGTTAGGAGTGCCTTGCTTTGTCTTACAAGCCATTGAATCATTTCAGTAGAAACAAAACTAAGGGGCATGGGTATCCCAGACTTTCTTGAAATACAGCAGTATGGGTAAAAGGCCCGGCTTCTTTATCATCCCTCTGTTCTTTTTTCTGTCATCAGGGGTTGCTATGTGACCTCCACTTCTCTCTTTTGTCAATTTAGGTCCTAATGCTACCTTTTGGTGTCTGTGTGAGGCGTGTACACACTATAACTCTACGTCTGTTTGGGGTTTTACTTCCCAAGCTAGAGGCAATGGAACTTGTAGGCTCAAAGTCCATTTAATGGAGGAATATTTGTCAACCTCTTGATTCTGCTGACCTCAGATGATGCCTCATGATGAGGAGGCTCCAAAGCCTTCTGCTCCTCACCCTAGTGATTCGAGCAGTTGTGGCTGTCTGCCTTTGTTGTTGAGGATCACAGATGTATCCTTATTTGGACAAGTGGCTCATAAGAATTCTGTCAGAGCAGGTTTGAGTCACATCAGCAAGGTAACATGCTGCTTCTTCAACCCTTTTGGGTTGATATATTTAGAAAAGTCTGGATTAAGTCCAGCTCAAATGCAACAATTCATAGGAGCTCCTTTGGATTCCAGAAGGATCCCTGCTTGTCTGGTTCAAGGCTGATTCTACGAAAGGCAGTTGTATCACTACTTCCCAGTAAGCATCTGTTGAGAGTGATAGGACTGATGGCTTCATGCACTTTCATAATGCCATTTATGCGACTTCTTATGCATCTGCTTTAGGGGTTTGGCTAAATTCTCTTTACAATCTAATCATTCATAGGCTGCATAGAATTCCATCTCTGGTCTCAACAGAGGTTGGAAAGTTTATTTTGAAATCCAGAAAGCATTTCATTAGGCACTGTTGTACTTCCAAGTGGAAATGTTTAAAGGAGTAGTCAGGTCCTAAAAATGTTGATCCTGCTACTTGTCCAGTCACAGTTACTTTTGGTTACTCTCTCTTTATGACGAAGATGGTATGATTTCTGTCTAAGGTATATCTGGCAGTCATTTAAGTTTACCATGCACCTGTGGATTACTATACAAGGGGGTGAAAAGAGACTGAAAAACTGTTCCTTCAGGGGCTGTCACACTTGTATTTATTAACTTTTAACTGTAGAAGTCTTCAGGATTTCAATTTGATCCGACCAACTCTTTTGGGTACTGATAAATTGAGCTATTTTTAAAAAGTGGGGGGCAGGAACCACAAAAATTTCATCAATTTCTTTGCCATTTTTCATCAAAATTTGAACTATTTTGACCAGCTCTGCTAAGTGGCTGCTTTTGCCTTTATCCTTTGAAGCTTGCATATTTATTGCCATTACTTCTGCTAGAATGGTCAATAAATCCATGCCCTTGTGGCTGATCCTTTTTTATGATACCTTACAGGAAATTTCATCCCAAACCATTTATTTTGTTTGTAACCTTTAATTTCCTAGACCTTCTGATTTATGTTGAGAGGCCAGATGCAGAATCCATCGGTTAGATGTTACAAGGATGCTGTCTCTTTCTTTTTAAATTTAGATAGAAATATAAACCTTTCTATAAGTCACCTCATTTGTCCATGGCATTGGTGAGAAAACCTAGTCTCCATTGAAGTTTAGAAATCATCAAAATGGATCAAGTTATGTGTTCAGAATTGTTGTGTTCTGGTGCCAGAATGACTTAGGGTTCGTCTTCACTGCTGTTAATTTGAGTTATAACTCGAGTATTTCCTGTCCACGCGCAAACACAAAACCCCCTAAACTCAGGTGTGGTGGTGCTTTTCACTTGAATTGACTGACTCATCAGGGGTTCATGCTACAGCTCAAGTTAGCACAACAGCTGCTAAAATGACCATTCTGGAGCTAGTCTGAGTCCATACTGCACTTCAGTGTCACTAGTCCTCAGTGGCATCCCATAATTTCCTCCTGTGCCCAGAAAGACTGGACTTGTTCTCCCACAATTATTTGGGAAAGAAGTCACAGAGCAGCTCAGCTTTATGCAGTGCAAAGAACCATGGGATATGCCTCTACAAGTCTTAGTGCAACACGTGAACGAGTGCAATGCTAATATGGACACAACAACTTGAGATTAATTTTGCAGTATGGCTACTCTCACTCATGCTAAATTAATTCAGTAGAAGCAACTTGAGTGTCTAATTCAGTTACCTCCACAGGAAAGACACGCCTTAGAGTCCATTTTTTCATTAGAGCCCATTTCACTGGAAGAATGGTAGCCACTGGTCTTTGGCTAAACTAACGTCATTTGTGAAAATTGGCACGGCTGCCATGTGAAGTTCAGTTCATGCTTTTACAAAGAATTGCCTCTATTTGGCGACAAGGTTGGATGTTCATGTGAGGGGACTAGTGCTTTTATCTCTGTTCATGTAGTACCATGTAGCCTTTGTCCTGAGGATTCACTGTTTGATCTGTGGAGCTGGTTTCATGAGAGGGGTGAAAAAAGTATGTTTTATAATAGTAACAGAAGTTCTCCAGTTATATTACCTCTGCCACTCCATACTGAACCCAGACATTTTCCCCTCCACCTTCAGAATTTGTGGTAGGCTCTTCTGAATTGAGAGAAACAGAAGGACAGTTATCAGGCAGGACCTTTCAAACCCAAAGATGGTGTCAGTTGGAGCCCCAGTGTAGACAGTGATTGTCTGTACTGGGACTTCTCCCACTTGTGTTAATCTTGTAAATTTCCCAGTGTAGACAAGATTTACCTGCCAGAACATCTCTGGGTGGGAAATGCACTGAGCACTGATGATTTTTGCTACTGCTGGCAATAGTTCGGTGATCTGTGAAGTAAGTTTGTGGCTCCTACAGTGTGGCTCTGCAGAGAAAATATATTGGAGATCTTCAGTTACTGGTAAGTAATCTTGTCCTATCACTTCTGGTCATAAGTTGTCAAGGCATGATTTTTTTTTTTTTTTTTTTGGTGCCACCTGTTCAAAATATTATTTTGTTGATTTGTTTTTTAATATGGCCAAATTCTGATAAGGGAGCAAAAAGTGGTGTGGTTATCCCCAAAATGTACACACTGCAAAATCAGTGCTAATGCGTGCCTGTAATCTGGATAGTAGCAATTATATGTACAGCCACAATGGGCGTTCTGCACCTACTAAAAGTTAAGAATAATCTGAATAATGGGTACTGCTGGCTCAGGGAGTACTGAAGCATTAGCATGCAGACCACGCCCTATTACAGCTCTCCAACTTTTCTAGGGAAACAGGATTGGAACAAACATGTTCCACCAAGCAGACTACATTTCCGTAGGAAGCATAAAATGTTGTTTATATATATATTTTTTTAACTTAATTCTACTGAGTTATCAGGACACTACTGAATACATTTTGTTTCCTTAGGCACAACGTTAGTTGCACTAAAAAATTTGGGCTGTTTACATCAGACAAGAACAGTCATTGGAATCGGAAGTCAGATAGCCGAAGTCTTGGGCGACGTGCACGTCGACCAAGTGGCTCTGATGGGTCATCACGAGAGCACTTCCTTAGACAGGTCTGTGGAATACTTGCTTAAAACTAGAGCACCATTTTAGGAATTGCAAAAGGAATATAATACTGTTGTTTATTTGTATTACATTTTCCAGCTTCCAATTACTTATCCATCTGCAGAAGATGATTTGGTTTCTCATGATGATGGTGTGCCAGCTGCCATGACCACTCGTCTGCGAAGACAAAGTGAGAGGGAAAGAGAACGTGAACTTAGGGAACTGAAAATTAGGAAAATGCCAGAGAATGTTGACTTGCTACCATCTGTACAAGCTGACCCATCAGTGTGGACAGTTGATGAAGTTTGGGCCTTCATACGTTCTTTGCCTGGTATGTAATGTAGAGTACTTTCACTTTTTTACAGTTTTGCAACAATAAAGGTCTTTTTGCTTTTTTTTAGAATGGTTATGATGGAGTGGTACTGTAACAGCACTCAGATGCTAGTTAATTGGTAGTAGAGGCTGGAATGTGATTTGTTTCCTCTTGCTTGTTCCCTCAGCACAACCGGGTTTCCCCTCCAAGCCCCATGTCGATAGAACTAGCCCCACCTCTGCTGTGGCATCCCAGCTGATGGAGAGTAAAGGTGTTCCTCCCTTCAGTCTGATTTCTCTCAAGAGGTCAGTAGAGAGATTGAATCAGACACACTTCCTCCCTTTTATGCTTCTCTCTTTCTATTCTCTTCCCTCCTTACTCGTTCTTCATTTAAAAGAGAAAGCAAGAAAGGGGCTCTTCTTTCCTTATATATTATTGAAAGATTAACATTAAAGATCTTTTATAATATAAAAGACTGACTTAAATTTTTTCCTATATAAAACTAAATTCATAGTTTGTATGACTTTTCAGAGGACCTGAAATACAGAGAGCCGTTTTTCTATGTAGCCTCTAAGAATGCATGTATTAGAAATCATACAGACAATTGTAATATTCCATTCTAATATCTAGGATGGGTCTCCTGTCTCGTTATTTACATATTTTCTCTTTTTAGCTCAGTGTTCATAGTTGTGATTTTACATTTGTTTGGCATTTTCTTCCGTGACTAGCTCCCATATCTGCTTCCCCCTTTGGGAATGTCATTTTCCCCAAACACATATCTTTCCCTTTGCGGGTGGTGAGGCCTACCTCACTGTCTGAAGCAATCTAAGATTCTTCTCTCACCAAAACATGCCACTTACATCTACGCGCATTGAAACTCAGGTTGGCTCTGTTCTTATTGGCTTACTCGCTTCTGGGATTTATAGTGATATCAAACAATTTCTCTTGAAACACAAACATTTTAGTAGGATGATTTTCTGTGGGAAAGTATCTTCATCCCTGGGTGATAAAACTTGCCTTTTTGCCACTAGTCTTTTATGAAGTAAATCGAATTTAGTAGAAGAATTTAATCTCTGACAGTAAGTGACACTTCTATAAAGAGGTGGAAGTTTTAAATCCACAGAAATTACCCTTGATGTACATTCCATCTAGTGACTATAATATGTGGATGTGTATTAAGCTGCATTATCTACCTTGGATCACCCTACAGTATGTGTTTAAAACATTCAGAGCAGCCTAGGCATGAGAAATTCCTGTACAACTGTATTAAACAAGGACACTGTTCTTAAAATCCTAATGTACAGTTCTCTACTTTGAAACAATTACCTTAGGAAGTTTCCACAGGATACTGAATCTGTTCCTCATATATGTTTGATAAACATGTTGATTTCTGAATTTAAATGAGACTTGTTCAGAATTTTTTTTCTAGCGTTAACATTAGATTTCAGTCCAGTCTAAGCTCTTGTTTTCTGCCCCCCTTGGAAATTTATTTGTCTTCTAGATATCCAGATAATGGTCCCAACATACCAAAAAGCCTCCTTATTACTATATGGCTACATTTCTTGCCTTTTTGGGCACTTCCAGGTTCTCATCAGACCTTCAGTATGTTTTCAAGCAGTATTCTAGAAGATGTTTTCCTAGATTGCAAACAGAATTAGCAGAGGTGATTGACCTTTGTACAGGAAAGTATCGGGGTAGTAATTGGACTGCATATGTATCAAGGTTCCTTCCCCACTGTGAACTTTAGGGTACAGATGTGGGGACCTGCATGGATACTTCTAAGCTTAATTACCAGCTTAGATCTGGTATCGCTGCCACCACCCCCAAGCACTACTTTTCTTCCCTGAGTAGTCTTGAGAGACTTCACCAATTTCCTGGTGAACCTAGATCCAAACCCCTTGAATCTTAAAACCTAGAGAAATTAACCATCCCCCCTCCTTTCTCCCACCAACTCCTGGTAGATCCAGATCCAATCCCCTTGGATCTAAAAACAAGGAAAAAATCAATCAGATATTTAAAAAGAAGGCTTTTAATTAAAGAAAAGAAAGGTAAAAGAAAACCCTCTGGGAGAGATTAGCATACCAGCTACTCTCACAGACAACAGATTCAAAACACAGAGGATGTTCCCCTGGGCAAAAACTTTAATACACACAAGAATACTCAAATTTGATAATTCCCTTAACGGTACCAAGACAAGTTACAAAGAAAATAAACATAAACCTATTTATCCCTTTCTAAAACTTACTACTCTGATAAGAGGCTGGTTCCTTGATCTTTTTCACTCCAGCTGAAACTGAGACTCTAAACAAAGGAAAATTTCCCTCCTTCCTTTTGAAACATCTTGTTCCCCCATTGGTTCCTCTGGTCAGGTGTCAGCTAGGCTAGGTGAACTTCTTAACCCTTTACAGGTAAAAGAGGCATTAACCCTTAACTATCTGTTTATGACAATGTTATTTTGGATTATGAATCTAATGCACTCCATACAGGCCATCAGTCTTGTTATATAGCATTGATTTGTCAGTTTCTGTCTTTGGTAATCCATTCGATACCTTTGGTTTACAGCCTTCTAAATAGAATCCATGAACTGAAATCTAAGCACAGAATAGGGTCTCCTCATCTGGTCTCCATACATAGCTTTTCCTGAATTCCCTTGGAGCTTTTTTAAGGACTGTTGGTTTCTGTGACATTTTTACTGCCACTAATTTCTCCTGGAGAAAAGGAAGAACTGTTGGATCTGCTGTGCTCCTCCAGAGATGTTCCACTTTCATATACTGTTCCAAGGTTAGTGGTCTTTATATAACCCCAAGCGCTCATTACCAGCTTGGTGCAATACAAACTATATATAGTATATTCACTCTTTTGGTAGCTGTGAATACTAGTATATATTTGAATAAGGGAATTGAAATAATCCAGACTCCAATCCCTCAATTTTCCAAAACTGACTTTAAAACAAGTTTCTTAGTGAAACTCTTCTCTAGGTGCCTGGTAAAGCTAATCTCTTTAAAAAAAAAAACAAAAAAAACAGGTAATCTCTTCTAACTGGATTAATTTATTTTGTTTTTAAAAAATAATCATTTGCTCTTGTCCATCTCTGTAAATGCATGTAAATGTTTGTCAACTGCCATGTTCAGATCCCATGCTAGACATAGGATGATATCCTTTCACAGAAGTGTTTACTTGTGAGAGTTTTAGCTGCATTCAATCAATAAATAAGAACTTTATAGTGATGTCTAAAACATCACATCTGTCTGCAATAGTTGTATCCTCACGGGTGTGAGTTTGGCAGTCATTTGTGTGGGAACCAGTAGTCTATGCTGTTTTAATTTCATTTCTGCTTATTGAGGCCATTGTCTTCAATTCATAGCTGAAAGATTGATTTCTGATGCTTTTAAAAGTTGTTTTTATTCTGTATATGTCTGTGCCATCAAGAATCCGTGACAAAAGTATGTTATTACTACATCAATGGTTCTTAGCATACAAGTTGTGATCTAGTTGTTAGTCAGATAGGGCCCACAAAAGCATCACTGTGTTACAGGTGAAATGCTCAATGGTGTAGCAGAAGTTATGTAATAAATTTGTGACCTAAGCCTAAAAAACCCCCTTGTTCTATCAGTTGATGCACATAATAGAATATGTATTCCTTTCTCTGATGTGACTTACAAGTCCTTATTATGAGATGCTTAATTTTTCTTTTCCCCTTTTTATGCCACTCTATACTTTTTAGTGTCCAGGAACTCCAATCAGGTATCAAAGCCCCATTGTGCAGGTGCTATACAAACAGTTAACACAGAAGACAGTCTGCCACTTTACAGTAGCTATCTTAATTATTGTGATACTGAGTTGTATCTTGAAGTTTCTGAAGACATAGTTTATGCTATGGAATTCCCCATCAAGACATTCCTGTTTCCTAACTATTTAACTCAACTATCCTCTAAAATCTGCATCACCCTGGACCATAACTCATTCATCTCCTTAATAAATTGTCAGTTGATTTGGTACATAACCAAATCTGTGTACAGAGTACTAAAAAGGAAGTAGAAAGTGAGTTTACTCTTCATAGAGGGCTTCCTGTTTCAACTCATGAATTTTATTGCTTTCATATGCAATAACACTCCACTCTAGATGAACTAACACTTCTTCACCACTTTCTATTTACCTGTCCTTTGCTCATTTATAAATCAGACTGAAAAGAGGACAATATTCATTATTTTATAGAATTTAAATATGAAGTTACAACTAAATCCAGAATTAGTCAGTTCCTCTCATCCTAGGGACAATGGTGCCCAGTTCTGTTGGGAACACAAAGAGGAACTTTTCCATGTTGAGGATTTCCCCATTAACTGTACAGATTCTTTATAAAAGGGAAAGGCCAAAAACATTAAATGAAATCAAGAAAGTAAAACTTAATGAGTAATAATTTAAAATCAGGAAGGAGGGGTGGAAGGTTAAGGGAGAAAACTTCTGAAAGACTAGAAGAATACATGTCAGACAAGTGGATTAAGAAAATAAGTATGTTAATTTAAAAACAAAATATGCATTATAGGGGAAAGGAGAATTTCAAGCCACAGCTGAAAATGAGTGGTCTTCTCGGTGCTAGAGGACATTTATACATTCTCCATAGGACACAGCTTCCATACAGTTTGGCATAGTGGACAGTTTCTGCTTAACAGATGCCTGGGCTGGAATGGAAATAGCAAGGATGTTGCAGGTCAGGTTGAAATATAACAGAATTCCCCACTTAATTGGTTTAGGAAACTTGTTCATCAGGACATCTCTCAGAGAATCATTTTCTTTCCCCCAGTGTCAATCTGTGGGGGAGATTGCTGGTTATTTGAAACAGTCTGTCCCATTGAACAGCCCAATTTTCTGTGTTAAGATTGCAGCCGCGTATCAGTGAGCTGAGTGCTTGTTACCTTTCAAGAACGTTAGTCAAGGAAGGAAAAAAAACAAAACAGAAACATGGGAAATGCATCATTATGTGGCTCTCCTCAAACAAGGAACCCAACTACCTTAGCTCACCTCCATTGACGTGCCAATCTTCTACACCTGTACCCCAATATAACACTGTCCTTGGGAGCCAAAAATTTTTACTGCGTTATAGGTGAAACCGCATTATATCAAACTTGCTTTGATCCGCCGGAGTGTGCAGCGCCCCCCCCCCCTCCAGTGCTGCTTTACCGCATTATATCTGAATTTGTGTTATATCGGGTTGCGTTATATCAGGGTAGAGGTGTATCTTTCCTCCTTCGGACATAGAGTATGCGCTTCGATCAATGCCTGTAATATTAATGATTTTTGTTGAGGGAGTTCTAGTAAAACTTCATAGCTAAAAATTCTGAAAATTGGACACGGGAACTCAAACTGGGGATGTTTCAGAAATTACAGGTAAGTAATTTTTTCTGAGCCTCTGAGATTTGAGCTGTTTGCACCTGCAGAATATGCATCTTTTCTTGCTGGAGAGAACCCAGATGTATTCTGTGTTTTCATCTAATAGGCATTTCTTTAGTCTGCATCTCAGATCCTTTCAAAGGACCCTGAGATCATGGCAATCATTCTTGTAAATAAAATAGGAAAAAATTGCCTTGTTTTATACTAGGATTTTTAATTTCTAATGGGCACAGTTGCACCATTGGTAGCACCAGTCAATGATGTACTGTAGGTAGAACTCAGCTGAACTCAGGAGCTCTTGCAATCATTGTCTAATTCTCATCTACACTACAACTTCCACCAATAAAAAATACAGCCATTGGGAATTATGAATCAGAAAAATTCCAGTGTATACAAGGCCATTGCATCTGTCAGCATTTATTTCTAACCTACTATTTCTTATTCCATTGCAGGTTGTCAAGATATTGCAGATGAATTTAGAGCACAAGAGATCGATGGACAGGCCCTTCTCTTGTTGAAGGAAGATCACCTTATGAATGCAATGAACATTAAGCTGGGACCTGCACTGAAAATTTGTGCACGAATCAACTCATTGAAGGAGTCCTAGTGGGACGCTTTAGACAGTAGCCTCTCTCTCTAACAGACTGATACACACTATGGCATACCTATTACTGTGATGTTTTGTTAAATATTTTTTTTCCACATAAAGACGTTAAAATTTACTCCTCCAGCTGTATCATATAATCCTCCAATACTTTCAGTAATTAGCAGATTTATGCAATGCTGGGGAATCGTTAGAATAAAGCAGAGGGTGAAGTAGGATGAATGGCACATATAAAATGTAATATGTTGTGGTAGATGATACTATTCTCCCCCCAAAAAACCCCATGGTCTGTATCATACAAGATTAAGGTTTTTTTAACACAATCTGATCATCATTTAAATTATATTCATATATTCAGAAAAATAGATTTTCCCACAGAAGCATTTTTTAGACTATGGAATAACAGAAGAGTCCACTGAGAGTAAGTCTACACTACCCGTTGGATTGGCGGGTAGCGATCGGTTTATCGGGGATCGATATATCGCATCTCATCTCAACGCCATATATCGATCCCCGAATGCGCTCCTGTTGACTCCGGAACTCCACCAGAGCGAGCAGTGGTAGCAAAGTCGACAGGGGGAGCCGCGGCCATCGATCCCGCGCCATGAGGATGGGAGGGAAGTCGAAATAAGGTACCTAGACTTCAGCTACACTATTCACGTAGCTGAAGTTGCATATCTTACATCAACCCCGCCCCCTAGTGTAGACCAGGCCAAAGTGTGTGGAAGCACTGTTTATGGTAAAATGCTATGCATTTAGGCATGCTCTCTGAGTTTCGTTTAGACTTGAGCATATCGTTTGCAGGGAATTTGTAACAAACCTCTTCTTCTTATAGCGTAAAGCTTATCTGTTTGCCACTGTAGTATTTTTTTTCGTGTGGAAGCATTCTGTAAAATGTATGTAGGATGTCCATAATCCTTACATTCGCAATGGTAGAGCTACTGACATGCAGATGGCATGACACTCTTCCCAGAGAGTACTGAAGCACATACATCACTTTTGTTGTTTGTATGCTGGTATGCACTGAGAGGGCATTAAGTTGTTATACTTCTAGTTTGCTTCCTGCTAGTTAACCTAGACCAATGCACACTTGCTGGTTAAAAGAAAAGAATTAGTCAAAGGTGTGCTGATATTTGGCTCCTATTTCACAGATGACCTTGAAGAGTAAATTGGAGCTGCAGAAAAATGTCTACTTCCCTTTCCTTCAGTAGACATAACACTTTGTTTCCATCAGCAGACTTTCTGTCGATATCTACCAGAACTCAGCATTAGAACCACTGCATTTAATTACAACTTCTTGAACTGACTCTCTCAAAAGATTCTGTTCTGATATTTTCTATCAGCCTCTGAACCTGGAAGTTAGGATTGCCCAAAGTTACCTACTAATGCAACATGTATGGTGAGAGCTTAACACCCTGTGGGGCACCAAAAGATTTTGAAAAATACACAGCCAAAAGCTGGGGTTTTTTGCTAAGCACTTTTAGATTTATTTTTTTCTGCACACCTCATGGTGTGGGGAAGACAGTCTAATCTGGTTAATCACAGTGTGGTTAAATCAAACTCCTTAACTGAATGTGCACTGTACAGATATTTGGCGATGTTCATTTCAGTGGTAAAATAATGGATACTTTGGGTTCTCCTTAGCTGCCTTTTTTTTTTTTTTTTTATCCTTATCTGTGCTGGTTTGATAAGCTAATAGAAGACTAAAGATATGTTGATAAGTTATCTCTTGGATTTGTCAAAACTAGACAGGGTTGATTATGCAAAAATACTACTTGGTTATTTTTTAATCTTTATCTGATTATTGTGTTTTTTGTTTGGCAATGTAGAAAGTACATGTGTTACACATGTAATTGATAATGACCTACGGTATGTTAGAAAGTGTGATCTTATATTGTGAGGCTGATATCCTAGATCTACAGTTGTTTGTAGTGTTAGTTTCATTATTGTTTTAATCTTGAATTGCTGGACAGTTTTCAGAAAAAACACTTCTACAGTTAGCTGTTATATGTGTATAAAGACTAATATATATATACATATAAAGGCTAATATATACGTGTATAAAGACTAATATATATATATATACATATAAAGGCTAATATATATATAAAAATCCTTGTTGACATTTATATATATATATATATATATATATATATATATATATATATATATATATATATATATATATATATATATATATATAATGTCAACAAGGATTTTTATATATATATTAGCCTTTATATGTATAAATCCTTGTTGACGAATTATTGACAGATTGCCAGGAGCTCAAAGTAACCCAGATTTCTGTACACGTTCATTCTAGCTCTTTTGCTGAGCTACACTTTTATACATAATTCCTAATAGAGCAGGGAGACCCACAAAACACTATGTATACTTTAAAATATCATGGATTAGAGAACTGGGGATTGTAGGCCTGGTCCACACTTAAGTTTTGCTGCTTTAACTATGCTGGCATAATTAAAGCAGCACAAACAAAAAAAGGCTAGTGTAGATACAGTTATATTAGTATAAAAATATCGCTTATTCTGGTTTGGCAAAGTGAAATAAGATATCTTGGAATACAGTAGTTAATATTGCTATAACTGCATACACACTGGGGCTTTTCCTGGCACAATGTATTCAGTAAGACCTTTTTTTTTTTTTAATTGATGCTGCTTCAAAACTAGTTGATCAAAAAGGAAGAGATGATTATGGCTTTCTCTAATATGTATGGTTTTGGAGTATTTTTTTTTAATCATTACTATTGAATGTTGATTGGGATATGGGGCTGAACAGAGCTCTAAATTCATATTTTTCAGTCTTCGATGTTGTTTATTGTTCCTACAGAAGTAATTGTAATTTTAAAAAAAGTCACTTTTGCACAGTAAGCTATAGTTTCAGTTTGGAAATATTTTAAAGAGATTTAAAATATCTACATATTAAGAGAAATTAATATGGTTTAAGTCATGTGACTTCCATTAGCGCCAGTAGACTTTGTGTGGTTAAATCCCTGCAGATTGCTTTGAAAATGTGGGGGCATTTAAAAAAGTTTAATCCCAGTATCATTTTCAGATTCTTCTATACATTGAAATGTTATACCCATGTTTGAGGGGTGTTGTTGCATCTTCATACTAACAAAAGCTTTATTGATTTATCATGTGTGAGGCCTTTTAAAAGACAACTCCGTTATTTTGATTGAAAGCAGTAGAATGCACATGAACTAAAACCTTTCCACTGTACATCAAAAAACGGTTAAAGTGTTAGAATACCAATGACTTACAAATTAAGAGTAACAGGGCCTGATCCAACTATCGCTGGAGACAAGGGAAATTGTATTGAGCCTAGTGTGGAACCAGAGGAGAGATGTTTGTGTTATAAAGGCTCTATACATTTTTGGACATACTCTAATATTATTTTTTACTCATTATGCAGTAGGGCCTGTCAACACCTACATTCAAGTTGTGAGTACAGTTATAGTAGGGTTTTTACAAGTATTGTTTGTTTACTATTGCAATAACTTATGAGTTGGTTGTTTTGTGCTTTATTTTGCTAAAAGGATGTACCTTTTGGCATTTAGGGGCTGGCCTAGCACTCTTTGAAAGTTGATTCCTCTTAACTTCAATGGGTGCTGGATCAGGTCTTCACTGAGGCTAAACAGAGAAGGATTTGAAAGTGCTACTGAACTGTGCACTACCAAATAACCTCAATTTAGTAAGTCAAGAAATCTCACTGGCAGTATTTGCAAGTCTTTTCTCTTAATTGTTAAGATTTCTCTGTATATATATTTATAGTGAAATAAGTTATAGTTTGAGCCAGGTTTTGCAGTGTGCTTATCAGGTAAGTTTGAGCCACAAGGTAAGAACATTTTATCAGTTTTGCCAAAAATGTCTTTGTAAACATGATTAAAAGGTCATTTCTCCCCCCCCCCCCCCGTTGTTTGTTTTAAATGTAATTTAGAGAACGTGGCCAAGTATGTTTTTAAACAGAGAGGGGAATTTCACTATTTTTAATGGGAAAAGTGACTCAAATTAGATACATTATATTTGTCTTGAAAGATTAAGTGAATTAGTCAATGCTGGCATAAGCAAATTCAACTCTATAGAGTTGCACCTGGTTATGGAAGAGAAGAATTTGACTCTCTCTTTGTTTAATTTGTGTTCTTATTGCATTGCAAATACTAAAATGTTCTGGAGTCTAAGAAATAATTATATCTGAGTGAGAGAAATAGTGCTGTCTTCTCGTAACAGACATCTTAAGGAGAAGTTTTAAACTATGCCAGATTTCCTCCCCAAGCATCACCATAGAGATTAAAAAATGTGATATTTACATCATGAGTGTAGGCTCTGTGCACCAGTGCCTCTTGTGTAGTGGTTAGAACAAGGGACTGATCATTAGGATCTCTGGGTTCTATTCAAATCCCTTACATTAAAATCACTGTGTAACTTTGGTTAATGTCTCTAGACTTCAGTTTTCACCCTTCTATAAATTTAGTGTAATATTTATACATCTCATATGCTATCATGGGGCAAATTAATGTTGAAATGCTGAAATTCTGAGATGAAAGGTAATATATAAGCAGCATATTATTTAAATTTTTAATAAGCTTGCAGTTCACTTGGAGTTGACATAGATATGAGTTCAGCTTTTCCTAAAACACATGCATAAGAATCAGTGGTGTGAATATATTTCAAGAGAAATTGCGAGGATGAGTGAAAATTTTAGACTGACTTCCAGTGCAAGCTGCTTGCTGCTAAATTATCCAAAATAGCATGTAGATATGAAATAGACATCTAGAAATGGAGCCTTTTGAAGAGATTTTTTTCTGAATGATAATTTGAGCAGAAATATTAGCACAATGATAATAAATATTAAATAAGTACAATGTTTAATTCATACTTGAACATTTTTTAAGAACTGTATTCTCATATAGCTGTAGTGGGAAAGTACAGCATTGTTCACACATAATAAATCAGCATATTTCAGCCTCCTGATGAGGAAGTATGAATAGAAGCACAAAAATAATTGACACGAGTATAGAATGGTCTCTTATGTACAACTGCACTGCAGATGAAATTAGTAAGAAAAATAAAAGGCTTATTAATAAATACCTAATATTTCCATTTGGAGCTAAAAAGCAAATAGAATATCTCATTAAAGAGCAGATTTACACTGTCTGTCTCATCTGAGTCAATTCGTGGGTTTCTTAATGGAATCTAAGATGACATAGGTACAGAAGGTTCTTAATAAGGGTAGCCCCTTCATCATCATGAATTTATTGGATGTTTATAATAATGATGGCTAGATGACTATTCAGCATTTGGATGGCATGTGGCCTGTTAAAGGAGGACTTTAATGCTGACACAAGCATGCACATAAAGTATTGCACAAAGCACATTATTTGGCAGTGATTTTTCTATTGTTATTTTGCCAGTATTTAAAATATTTGCAGTTACCACCTTCTCAGCATAGTTTCTGTTCCTATTGGAATCTGCAGTGAATCTGATTAATCCTGTTAATCATATCCAGGACTGGCTCTAGGCATCAGCAAAGAAAGCACACGCTTGGAGTGGCTTATTTAAAGAGGCGCCATTCTGGCCATCCTTTTTTTCGGGGCAGTTGCACTCTCGAAGCTGTGCCACTTAGATGGTGTGAGGGTGCTGTGCCCCCTGGCTGCAGCAAGAAGGGGAAGCCCCAGCTGCTACCTGGGGAGGGCGAGGCCTGCCGGGGAGCCGGGGCCATGCCGCCTCATGTGCACACTGGCTGCTGCTCTGCCTTGTGCCACCCCTTATATCGGGGCTTCTCTGCATGGCTGGGCGGGGAAGGAGGGTAAAGCCCCTGCAGGCGCTGGGAGGAAGTGACATCACTCCCTCCGCTTCGAGCTCCGCCTGCGAGCCCCAGCCCACCTAAGCTTGGGGTGGCAAATTTTTTGCTTAGGGCAGCAAAAAACCTACCGCCGGCCCTGCTTATATCATGGTGTGCAGTTGTATTGTTATATTAAAGATGCAGCATTGTAGCTTCGCTGTAGTATCAGCTAAGAGAAGGTGGGCTATAGAGACAAGATCCTTCATTTGAACACACACATCTTGTGGAAGGGTAATAGCATACACATAGTTTTACCATAAGTCACTAGGGTTCAACTATGATTTAAAAAAAAAATCATTATTTTAGCTGGTATCATAATGACATGAGTCTATGATCTCAGTCAAGGGTTTAGTGAACAACGTTTCCACATTCTAATTGCTTTCTTTAAATAAGAATACAAGGATTAAATGGGCATAAAGAGAAAATGGCCATTTCATATTTAAAGATGGTTCCTCCAACACTGGGTTAAAGCACAGTAGGAGGATGGTATGTGGAAGTTTGTCTTCTTGCTGTTATCTGTTCAGTGGATACATTAGCAGCCTGAAGGTTGAAGTCCTATCTGATACCTTTTCCCAAAGTGTATGGGTAAAATAAAAAGAACTAGTCTATTTTAAAGTTTTCCAAATCTTGCTTTAAAAGTTTTCTTTGTAATATAATGTTTGTGAATTGAAATTGATTTGCTTTGATGTCACATTTTCCTGTTAAAATTACCATTAGCTTTAAAATGATTGCAGCAAATATAAAGAATGCTGCCATCTCAGGACAGAAAAAATGTGTGTAATGTATTATTAGATCTAGATTTTAAAAGCCAAATCTGACTTGTCAATATGTTAGCAACCTTATCTAACTTTTTACGATTTCATCTATAGTTCCAGTTCCATCTGAGAAGTTGATGTATCAGAATTCTTATTGGACTAGAGATTAGATTAACCTCATTAAACAGGAGCTACTAAAATGGATGTGACAGGACATAACCTTATAATCTCCATCTATTGTCATATGAAGTTAAAATGAAGTATTTTCATACATATACCTATAGATTCGGTAAAGTTTTACCTATTTCATTATCTTTTTAAATGCCTGGTGCATGAATACATTTGCGATATATGCTGATTTTTAAATTCCATTGGGTTTTTGTAAATATTGTATCAGCCCTTTTAGATGTGTATCCAGTTTGTAGAATCTGAAGAAACACAGTGTTCAGAAATGTATTAGAGCAAGGTTTGCCCTATATCTTTGAAAATAGTATCTAGAAATTAAGTGTATTGGTTGGTATTTTTCAGGGTTGTTCTTGAAGGTATTTTAGTTATTTTCCTATTTTTAACATCAAATACAATAATGTTTCCATGCTGTGGAAGCCAGCATAAGGGATGAAGCTGTGATTGTGGTGCCAAACATTTCAAACTACATATTGTTAAATATTGCCTTTTCCTATTTGCACTAGTTCTTAAAATGCAACTGTTTGTTGGTAACTTAGCAAATGACACCAGTCATTTCACTTGCTTTTTAACCATACTTCCCCCAGCCATTTTGCATATATTTAAAATTTTGCTCCTTTTAGTTACATCTTTAAAAGAGGACACTTTGGTTATTGAAACCTCAGAAAGATGTGGCACGCAGTGGATGAGAGAAGCTTTACACAAGGTAAAGTCATGTATTAAAACTGACAATTGGAATTTGTTTGCAGAAACAAATTTTAGATTAATATATATAAAAAGAATAATGTGTTCTTATCATGGAGTGATATCATACTGGATTCTTCTTTACCCAGAAGTTTTAGCATATGTAGCATCACATTCAAAACCTAGATCAATGTCTATAATTAAAGTGTAATATCAGTGTCTGTAATTAAAGTGTAATAATGTAAATGTTAATCTAAAAATTAAGTTAAAGAAATTTTAGAGTTGAAGAGCACAGTGATCTATATAAAATATTATCTTCACTTTGTGTATCATTTTTAAAGAAAAAGCACTTTCCTATTAGCTAGCATGTGAATGAATTATAGATTCTCATATTTGTTAGTCTGTAACAGAGTGAAGTAAAATTTACCTTTAACAACATGTCTGTGAATGGTAATCTGATTATACAAATGTTGAATCAAAGCACCTTATACTATGCTGCTTAAATTTGTTTGTAATTGCACCTTTTGTTATCTGCACATATTTTCTTGTGAACATTCTTGCGTGATAACATTGCTCCCTGTGGGTCTAAGGGAAAATTAGCCAACCTACAGCATCATTTACTGATATCAGTATATTTCAATACTATGTTGTATTGTGAGTTCAGTGCTTCAGAAATAAAAGCTACTTCCATTTGTTTACTTTATTTAATCTGTTTTACTTTTTCACTTTAAAATTAAAAATCAAATGCTACATAAAGCTTTAAGGACAGGAGAAGAACAAATAATATCTATTCACTTGAGTTGGGTTGGCAGTTACAAGTTAATATTTTTCCCACTAATGTTGCTCTTTTTAAAATATAAATTTTAGTTAAAACATTTGCTTTCATATTCCTTCTAGCTTTAACCAGGAAGTAACTATCCTTTCTGACTATCAGATTGCAATTTAGTTTTTTTAAATGTATGCACATATCTGTTGTTTTTGGTGCATATAAACTAGGCATATTGACACACCTTGGCAAATCATGGAACATTTAAAAAATGTCACTGAGAGCATTGTTTTAAAAAAGGCATAAATAACAAAACACTGCTCTAGTTTCTTTACCCATTCTGTGCAACCAAGATCCTTACATCAGCCTGCCTGCCTTCCCCGTATCTATAAATCAGTATCATCTAAACCAGGGGTCGACAACCTTTGCAATGCAGCTTACCAGGGTAAGCACTCTGGTGGGCCAGGCTGGTTCGTTTACCTGCCGCGTCCGTGGTTCAGCCGATTGCGGCTCCTACTGGCCACGGTTCGCTGCTCCAGGCCAATGGGGGCGGTGGGAAGTGGTGCAGGCTGAGGGATGTGCTGGCAATTAATTCGTCTTTGACTACTAGTGGTAAATATGCCCAATGGCTTGTGATGGGATGTTAGATGGGGTGGGATCTGAGTTACTACAGAGAATTCTTTCCTGGGTGTCTGGCTGATGAGTCTTGCCCACATGCTCAGGGTTTAGCTGATCACCATATTTGGGGTCGGGAAGGAATTTTCCTCCAGGGCAGATTGGCAGAAGCCCTGGGGGGGTTCGCCTTCCTCTGCAGCGTGGGGCACGGGTCACTTGCTGGAAGATTCTCTGCACCTTGAAGTCTTTAAACCATGATCTGAGGACTTCAATGGCTCAGACACAGGTCTGATACAGAAGTGGGTGGGTAAGATTCTGTGGCCTGCATTGTGCAGGAGGTTAGACTAGATGATCATAATGTTCCCTTCTGACCTTAAAGTCTATGATTCTAATACTGTCTCCTTCAGAAACTGCCAGCTTTCCTGAACTCCTTTATCTCTTAGATTTTTTTCACATGGGATCATACCTACCAGTTTTCTGAGCTTTACAAAGTGTTTTTTTTAAGTCTTATGTCCTTATTCTTCTGCTCTCACTCCCTCCTTGCCTTAGAATCATTAAATCTATCATTTTATGATCACTTTCACACAAATTTTCCTCCACCTTCAGATTTGCAACTAATTCTTCCCTGTTGGTCAGAATCAAGTCTAAAATGCCTATCCCCCTAGTTACTTCCTCCAGTTTCTGAAAAAAAAAAATTATCCCCAATACATTCCAAGAACTTATTGGGAATTCTGTTTTGATAGAATCATAGAACTGGAAGGGACCTCAAGAGGTAATCTAGTCCAGTCCCCTGCACTCAAAGCAGGACTAAGTATTATCTAGACCATCCCTGATAGGTGTTCGTCTAACGTGCTCTTAAAAATCCACAATGATGGAGATTCTACCATCTCCCCAGGCAATTTATTCTAGTGCTTAACCACTCTGACAGGAAGTTTTTACTAATGTCCAACCTAAACCTCCCTTGCTGCAATTGCTTCTTGTCCTATCTCAGAGGTTCAGAAGAAGAAATTTTCTTCCTTCTCCTTGTAACAACCTTTTATGTACTTGAAAACTGTTATCGTCCCCTCTCAGTCTTCTCTTCTCCAGACTAAACAAACCCAATTTTTTCAATCTTCCCTCATAGGTCATATTTTCTAGACCTTTAATTATTTTGTTGTTCTTCTCTGGACTTTCTCCAATTTGTCCACATTTTTCCTGAAATGTGGCGCCCAGAACTGGACACAATATTCCAGCTGAGGCCTAATCAGCACGAGTAGAGCAGAATAATTACTTCTCATGGCTTGCTTACAATACTCCTGCTAATACATCCCAGAATGATGTTTGCTTTTTTTGCAACAGCATTACACTGTTGACTCATATTAGCTTGTGATCCACTATGACCCCTATATCCCTTTCCACAGTACTCCTTCCTAGGCAGTCATTTCCCATTTTGTATGTGTGCAACTGATTGTTCCTTCCTAAGTGGAGTACTTTGCATTTGTCCTTATTGAATTTCATCCTATTTACTTCAGTACATTTTTCCGGTTTGTCCGGATCATTTTGAATTTTAATCCTATCCTCCAAAGCACTTGCAACCCCTTCCAGCTTGGTATCGTCCGTAAACTTTGTAAGTGTACTCTCTATGCTATTATCTAAATCATTGATGAAAATATTGAACAGAACTGGACCCAGAACCAATCCCTGCAGGACCCCACTCATTATGCCCTTCCAGCATGACTGTGAACCACAGATAACTACTCTCTGGGAACAATTTTTCAACCAGTTATGCATCCACCTTATAGTAGCTCCATCTAAGTTGTATTTGAGGTCATGAAAGACAGTATCAAAAGCCTTACTAAAGTCAAGATATACTGCATTTACTGCTTCCCCCCTATCCACAAGGCTTTTTTCCCTGTCAAAGAAAGCTATCCAGTTGGTTTGATCCAATTTGTTCTTGACAAATCCATGCTATTATTTTATCACCTTATCTTCTAGGTGTTTGAAAATTGATTGCTTAATTATTTGCTCCATTATCTTTCCAGGTACAGAAGTTAAGCTGACTGGTCTGTAATTCTCCGGGTTGTCCTTATTTCCCTTTTTTATAGATGGGCACTATATTTGCCTTTATCCAGTCTTCTGGAATGTCTCCAGTATTACTTTTCTGGAATGTTTTCCAGTATCACTTTTCCAACAGGTATCTGTGGTAGTTTAAAGTTCCCCAATATTACTAGGTCTTGTGTTTTTGGATATTTCTGTTTATTCTAGAAATTCCTCATCCACCCCCTCTTCCAGATTTAGACCCCTATCATGGTGTCACTCCTATTTTCTCCCCCTTTTACCTTAACCCAGAAACTTTAAGGTGGTCTGCCTCTCACCTTCTGTATCTCAGAACAAGTGTACATATTCTTGATGTATAATGCGACACCTCCTTCAGTTTTATCCTGCCTGACCTTCCTGAACAAGCTATACCCCTGTTTACCAACATTCCCCTCATGAGATGTACCCCACCAATGTGTGATGGCAAACAAGTCATAATTTAGATTATGCACTAAAACTTTCAGGGCTTGTCTACATCAGAAAGTTGCAGCGCTGGTGAGGGAGTTACAGCGCTGCAACTTTGAAGGTGTACACATCTGCAGGGCATCACCAGCGCTGCAACTCCCTGTTTGCAGCGCTGGCCGTACTCCCGTTTTGTCTCGGGTGTAGAGGATCCAGCGCTGGTGATCCAGCGCTGGTAATCCAATGTAAACACTTACCAGCGCTTTTCTTGACCTCCGTGGAAGGAGGAAGCCTCTGGTAATCAAGCTGGTCTCCTTCCCTGCGGTTTGCTGGGTGGCTCCGGGAACGCGAGAGCAAACCGTGGCGAAGCTGGTCTCCTTTCCCGGTTTGCTCTCGCGTTCCCGGAACCCCGAGCAAGCAGGTCTCCTTCCCTGCGGTTTGCTGGGTGGCTCCAGGAACGCGAGAGCAAACCGCGGCGAAGCTGGTCTCCTTTCCCGGTTTGCTCTCGCGTTCCCGGAACCCCGAGCAAGCAGGTCTCCTTCCCTGCGGTTTGCTGGGTGGCTCCGGGAACGCGAGAGCAAACCGCGGCGAAGCGGGTCTCCTTTCCCGGTTTGCTCTCTAGTTCCCGGAGCCCCGAGCAAGCAGGTCTCCTTCCCTGCGGTTTGCTGGGTGGCTCCGGGAACGCAAGAGCAAACCGCGGCGAAGCGGGTCTCCTTTCCCGGTTTGCTCTCGCGTTCCCGGAACCCCCCTTGAAGCCGCCCAACAGCGCTGCTGTGTGGCCACATCTAACACCACTTGCAGCGCTGGTTGCTGTAAGTGTGGCCACTCTGCAGCGCTGGCCCTATACAGCTGTACTAATACAGCTGTAACAACCAGCGCTGCAAAATTTTAGATGTAGACATGGCCTCAGTTCTTCCTGTTTGTTCCCTATACTCCTTGCATTTGTGTATATACATCTAAGATGTAGAGCAGATTCCTTCACTTAATTCCATCCTGTTGCTTATACAACTCTATAGTAATTTACATTCCTTCTCACTAGCTTGGTGAGTCACTGTTGTCAAAGTTAGACTCAGGACTCAGTTTGTCAGACCACTCTGTTTTATTAGCACAGCGCTCTGCTAATAACACCCAGATAATGTGAGCACCATGCAAGACACAAACTATCTTATTTATACAGATAAAAGGGTGAGAACTTAACAACAAGATAACAAAGGAAACAGAATCTGATAAGTTTACCTGGGCTAGACGTGCATATCTGATTTCCTTACTATTACTGATCTTCTGTTAATGTTTCACCATTAGCTTAAGTGGACTCATTGTTTATGCCTAATGTTTCTTTTCCTGACACCTGTATTTCAACATTTCTTATTTCTGCTTAAAGGTACATACAACATTTCTGTAATCCATTATTTTTACAATATAATTCATTCTTTCACACCATGGAAAGATGCTCTTCCCCTTCTTAGCTGGACCCCATCTTTTCCCAGCACTCCTCCTTCCCAGAACAGTATCCCACACATACCTACTGTGCATGTAAAGGACAAGCGGAATAAGTTTATGTCAACTCCACTCACCAGTACAAAGAAGCAGTGTTGTCCAGTGAGTTGAGCACTAGACTGAGAGTCAGGACACCAGTGGCCAGATCTTCAGCTCTGACAATTTACATTAGGTAAGTATCTGCTATGCCATTGGTCTACCTACTGTGTCACTATAACCAAGTCACTTCTCTTTCTTCCTTTGTCCATGAAGTCTATTTGGATGATGTTCTTCATAGTGTTTGTAGAGTGCCTGGAACAATCACCATTGGTATCATTAAGCACTACTATCGTATAGTGGTGAATCATGTGTTTTATCCACTGACCACTATTTTGTTTTTATTAATGTTCTGTGAAGATATTCCATTTATCTTTTCTCACTGGCCACCTAATTACTTAAGCAACACAATGTGCAGAAGAATATTTTTTCTGCTAAAGCTCCTATTTTATCCATTGATTCTTTCTGGAGACTTACATACAGCTGCCGATCTTTCACACCAACCATATGCATTTTGATACGTCATTCTTTCACATTTTTTATACTATCAGCAGTTTAATTTATTTGTACCAAATAACTGTATGGAAAACAAGATAACGTTTGACATTAAAGTAAATTTTTATATTTATTTGCCCACTAAGGAAAGCCACTGCATTCTGATGTTACTGGTAAAGTTACTGCAACGCTAAATATGGAATGTAAAGACTGAAATGAAGTAACACAAATAAATAACGCTTCTACAGTGCAAATTGTATGATGAGAATGTATAAGTTAGTGCTTACAAAAAGTTTAAATTGTCACACTTAATGTCACCCTGGTAATTGTGCATCTTATTGGTCTTTCTTTTTTTGTGTATGCAGTGTAGTTGTGGCTATGTCAGTCTCAGAATATTAGAGAGACAAGGTGGGCGAGATAATATATTTTATTGGACCATCTTCTGTTGGTGAGAGAGACAAGCTTTTGAGCCACACAGAGCTCTTCTTCAGGTCTGTGTGAGTCGAAAGCTTGTCTCTCACCAACAGAAGTTGGTCCAATAAAAGATATTACCTCACCTACCTTTCCTTTTTTGTAGACAGTTTTAAACATAGTTTATATGATATTTACTTTCTGGAGGGAGAAGGTAGTAAAAGTTATATCCATTCCTTTTAGACAGTTTCTCTTTCCTTAAGCAAAGAGGGAAACTTCAATTTTTAATAGGAAATAGTAAAACCTTTTTAGAACTGATGATAAATTATAAAGGAGGTGTTTAAAGCTAAAACATTTGACAATTAATAATACTTGTACATAGCTGTAGAAGTCTCAAGGTTAGCTAAAGATTTTACTCCTCTTTTCTTTTTTTCAAGTTCATGCATCAGACAATCTCAACTTTGTTTATTAGCATTTAATGTTAAAATCAGGCAGTTTTTTGCAGAAGTACTGGACATTTTTATTTATCTGTTTTCAACTATATTTTGAATATATAACACATTCCATTAAAATATTTTGTGCAGTAAGCACCCATTTTTATTTGAAGTCTAGCTTGGAAAACAGTTCAGTATTCCACACTATAGTGCAATATTCCATTATACATTGGAGAATTTTGGTGAATTTTTCTTCATATTGTAGTTTGAGGAATTTCCTTGTATAATCCATTTACATGTGTTCACAGAGGACATCAAAATAGCATAGTCAGACACCTCTGATACACAGCTCTTATTTGTATCTTTTTCACACAGCAGTTCATTAACAGATGATTACTGTGCCTGGCTTTTCAGCTTGCTCTGTATTTTGATTGTTAAATGGGATGAAGCAGAATTTCCAGCTGACAAATGGATCTGCAGACCACATCCCCGCTGTCAATTGAATGTCATGACACCTAAACCAGTATGCTGTTGCGATTAGAAAGCTGTTTATGAAGTATAGCCAGGGGACATTCATCTCCATGTAGGCTGGAATCTGAGCACCAAGCAACAAGATGATCATCTGAAGGAAAACAAAAGGTGTCCAAGTGCCAAGAAAGCAGATGAGGAGTCTTGTCAAAAGCTGCTTTTTACGGACAGTGCAATCACAGTCAGATGCATATGAAAAGATTAAAACAGTCACACTTGTAAAGGAAATAATCCGGACAGACCGCACCATAGTTACAACTTCCGACCAACAAATCACCAGAGCCACACCTATAACAAATAGGATGGCTAATGATAGCCGGTAGCTCTGAACACTGATATAGAAAGGGCATGTAAAAAAGTGGTTCTGTATTTCTAATTCAGCAGAAACAGCTGGAACTTTCAGAATATAAAAGAGGACTGAAATCCACATAAAAATCACAGCAAGTATATAAAGTAGTCTTTGACCTATGCTAACAGGTTTAGGGGTTTGAGCTATAGTCATGTAATAATCCAGAACAGACACGAGACAAACTGGGTAATGCAAGACACCATACATAAGGGAAATTATCTGAGTGAACAGACAAATGTGGTACTTGGTAAATCTCACACCCCAAACTGCAAAGTCCTCAAAATAGGAGATGAAAGCTATATTCACCAGAAGTGTGAAGTCAAGGAGTGCCAGTGAAATACAGAAATATCCCATAAAACTTTGTTTTACATCCCATCTTCTAACTCCCAACATGAAGAGATTGAGCGACACTTTTCCAAGCATAATCAGGAGCAGCATACAGCTAGCTTCAAGAGGTTGATTGAGTTGGCTGTAATAGTGAAGGGAACAATTTGCACAAGACATGGCAGCCATTCTTCAAGGATAAGAGCCAGCAAAATAAATCTTACAGGACACAGTTGTTCATACCTGAAAAGAGAGTTAATGACAGTCTTGGAATGTATATTAACTGATTACTGTTGTAACTCTCCAGCCAATCATAACTTCCCCTCTGGAAGGGATGTTACGAGCCACTTGACTTTCAATGGTCCCTTGAAATGTGTTACCCACTTATGCTAAACAATCTGTTCCACCTTATATTTAGCTGTGACGCTCTTAGTACATTTCCCAGACCGGAAGAAGAGCTCTGTGTAATCTCAAAACTTCTCTCACCAATAGAAATTGATCCAAAAAGAGATATTACCTGACCCACCTTGTCTCTCTAATTTCCTAGGACAAACACAGCTACAACCACACTGCATACTATCATAACTCCGTTGTCAGTCGAGCAGTTATAAAATTCCTACTTGAATTTTCACAAGTCTTTGATTGTGAATAAAGCTTAAATGAAAGACCATTTTACTGACAGCAAGTTCCTTTATCTTCTGTACATGTTCTTAGTTTTGGGAATTAAAAGATCTGTCATCTGAAGTAATTTAAATTTTATTTTTACTGAGCAATTTCACTATTTGTTTTCCATTTGGATTTTTTGGGTTTCTTTTTATAACTCGTTTGCATACATTCATTTCTATACAAAGTGAGCCTGGGATGGCTGCTTCACCTACATCGGCATGGTAACATCCTCATGCTTAGGCTGTCCTCTGGAAGAAGTCATTTAGCTCTCCTCCATTGTTCCTAGATAATCAGGATGTGGTAAGATCAACTGTCCTTATCTGTGTGTTTAAAGAAGTGAATAAGAGTAAATGAATTAGATTGCCACCTAATATAATTTAAAAAATCTGCTTCCTAATCCCACAAAGCCAATAATTATCACTTTTTCATTTTTTTTTTAAAAGTGGCTCTCTCTCCTCACCCAGTCTTCTACAAAGAAGCCACTACAACCCTGTGAGTGATGTCTGCTCGCTTGCTTTCTCCTCTGCCTGCCTCTTGGAGAAAATAGGGTGTGGGGTGCTTTAAGCCACAGTTTCCCCAGGAGTAGCTCCTCCTGATCTGCCGAGGAAGCCTTGCAGATTGAAGCAGCCTGAGTCTAGAGCACTCTGAGACTCTTGTGCACAGAGGCATGTGTAGTATGGCAGTACCAGTTGTAGTTAAGGTGGAGTTAAGTTTTGCACTTTCAGCCAATGTTCAACTATTTTGTTACATATGAAGAACAGAGCGTATCCTTCCCTAAATTACAGTACTTTGAATATAGAATTAATTTTCTGAAAATTTACAAGTAAATCCATTAATTAGGTTAAGTAATCAAAAGTGGGTCCTTTAAAAAAAATTAGCATTGGGTGTCAGACTTTTTGTGTCTAATGGTTTCAGAACAGAGTTAAGACACTTCAAACAATTAAAACTCCAATTTTGTGCATTGGCTACATCTGAAGAATTTTGGGGAGGATTAATGGTAACTTTTTGACATTATTCTTCATAAGTCTCTCCTTCAGCAGAGACGGACGAATAATGTTCCACTATAGAGAATTCTACAAAGAATTGCCTTCTTTCAAAATGGCAGCCATCTCCTCCTCTTGTTCACTATGAGACTAAAGCCACCCACTGTCCTCAAGGGTGTCAGTGTCCACCATCACTTTGAGGGAATCCTGGTTTCATTTTTGTTGGGGACAGTTGGAGGCTGTGGCCATTTTGAAAACTGGCATTTTCCCATGTTAAAAAACTGAGGCAGCAAAGGTGGGCATATATTAGTGCCAAATTGTGTGTGCCATATTCACATGAGTGAGGTTCCAATTCAACTCCCACTGATTTCAATTAATTTTGAATTGGACTTTTTAGTTGAATTAGCTTCAGTAATACTCACTTGAGTAAGGTAAGTAGGATTTGGCCTTTAAAAACAGTGGTTCGATTTCCTTAGAGAACTTGTATGCTACCAGTTCCATAGTTAAACTCATCTTTAAACATATCTTTCTCAGCTTTTACACAAAAATTAAATACCACTTTACCAAGATTGTTTTATATTCTCCCTATTGTAACTAATCTAATCCCATTCTTCATCCTATGTAGGATCCCATCAGGGGTGAAAGTAACTTAAAGGACTTACCGGTAAGCCGGAGTCCTGAGAAAGGGGCGGGACCTTTAGAGCCCCAGGCCCTTTAAATCACTGCCAGAGCTACTAGCTTCAGAGCTTGGAGCCCTGGCCGGCAATTTAAAGGTCCCAGGGCTCCAGCCGCTGCTACCACCTCGGGCCCTTTAAATTGCCACCTGAGCCCTGCTGCTGGAGCCCTGGGGTAGCAGCAGTGGGGCTCCAGCAGTAATTTAAAGGGCCAGGGGTTCCCAGCCATCGCTACCACAGCGGGGCCCCAGATCCTTTAAATTGCCGCCAAAGCCCCGGCGGTCCTAGCCACTTCTGCTGGCAGCGGGGCTCCAGTGGGAATTTAAAGGGCCCGAGGCTCCAGCTGCTGCTGGGAGCCCTGGGCCCTTTAAATTGCTGCCTGGGGCGTACCGGCTTACTTTCATCTCTGGATCCCATTAATTTGTCATGGTTTTTAGATACTGTGATATGCAGTCTTCTAACTTAATCCTGAATTACTAAATTGCAATAGGGGGTTATAAATACTGTACCATCATTATTAAAGAGCCTCCTGTTTCTTGAAAGCATGCTCCATAGTTGCCCTGTGAGAGAAAGAACATAAGTTGTCTTTTCATTCAGTAAGAATGATCAGTTTGCATTTTTCCAGAAATAAGAAAATCTTTACAGTCTCTTATACTGCGAATGTAACACGTATAATTATCTTAATATAATTTCATATATCAAATCTAGGCATTTTCATGAAACATTTTCATTCATCTTCCCTACACTTTACCCTTCTCTCTTCTTCCTTATCCCAATAGTCCCCTCAGAGGTTGTTTCTTCAGTTCTCAATTTTTTTTCAGCTGCCACAGACCAACTTCTGCTTCCAACATTCTATTTTTAACAAGTTGAAAAATTTATTGTCCAAAACAAATTTTTTTCCAGGGGAGTTGAAAAACTTTTTACCTGCCAAGACTTTAGTCAGTGTAACATGTTCCTCTTGCAAAACTCATCTGTCTGTCAGTACTTTCACCTGCTTCAGGTAAAAAAGCGCTGCAAGCTTTCACCCTGCGTTAGCATGGTGTGATCAGCTGTTGCAGGGGAAAACCCCAGAACTCAGGCCATGGCTATTAAGGTAGATAAAGAATTATTCTTCCATTTTCTCTTTTATACCTGCTTTATTTATATTTAAATCTCCATCCACATTTTGGTACCATTTTGCATAAATAGACAACATATGTGAACTATGTGTAATTTAAATACTGCTCTCAATAGGAAGAGAAGACAGGGTTATCTGGAGCTTGAATTTTACTATGTCTCCCACTTTAGTGATAGCTAGTGGATATATACCTCAGGTTAGAAGGTGGCCCTAAGGCTTTCAATATACTATACACACATTTATACTATACTTTTAAAAATAATTGTACATTTGAAAGCATATTGTCAAGTTCAGGACACATTTAACCTGGTTACACTTGGACAGATCTTTCCATGTTTAATCAAACAGCAGTGAAAATACTTTACAGATGAACTGAAAATCTGCCAAATCAGGAGGCAAAAAAAGGTCCAATCTTAATAAATGGCTCTTAATTTTGTTTGCACCATCACCTGCACCTATAAATGTTGTTTGCATGCGCAAATTTAGTCACTGGTGCATACAAGTGATAGTGTTTTCAGAACTGCATGCACAAAATTAGGAGGGCTGGGTCTATTGAAAAATTTACCCTTCAGATCAAAATTTTCAGTGATGAGTGCTTAAACTTATGCTCTAAAGCCATGCTTCGGCACCTAAGTATAACTCTCCTGATTTTCAGAAATGTTCATTAGGGCTGTCAAATGATTTTTTAAAAATTGCAATTAATCACAAGATTAAAAATTAATCGCACTGTTAAACAGAATACCAATTTAAATTTATTATATTTTTCTACATTGTCAAATATATTGATTTCAATTACAACGCAGAATACAAAGTGTACAGTGCTCACTTTGTTTCATTACAGATATTTGCACTGTAAAAAGATAGTGCAAGTTGAAGCATGAAGGGGCATATGAATACCTTGCAACACCAGCAACAACAGTGTAATACGAACACCTACTCTCGCTTTCAAGTGATGTAAATAAGCGGGCAGCATTCTCTCTCGTAATATAACAAGCTTATCTGTCTTAGCAATTGGCTGAACTAGAAAAAGGACTGACTGGACTTGTAGGCTCTAAATTTTTACATTGTTTTGTTTTTGAGTGCATTCGTGAGAAAAAAAATTCTACATTTGTAAATTGCACCTTCACGATAAAAAGACTGCACTACTGTACTTGTATGAGGTCAATTTGAAAAAAAACTTTTTGGTTTTTACAGTGCAAATATTTGTAATAATAGTATAAAGTGAGCATTGTATACTTTGTATTCTGTGTTGTAATTGAAATTACTATTTGAAAATGTAGAAAATATCCAAAAAATGTATCATAAATTTAAATTGGTATTCTATTATTGCTAACAGTGTGATTAAATCTGGGATTAACCATGACTACTGTTTAATCTAGTTAATTTGAGTTAACCCCCATTAATTGACAGCACTATTTATTACCCATAAGTCTCACTGAAGTCACTGGGAACTTCAGTTGCTCAGCTGTTTTAAACTACACACGCAGCATATTGCTTTTGATTCTAGAATTATGATTCTGCTGCAGTCTGTCTTTTGAACTTCCCTTCCTATTCCTCTGCTCTCTGAGTACCAGTTTCTTCCTGTTTGGCCACTGTTGTTGCAAGAGGTTTTTTGCTGAAGTTCATGTTATCTGGAATAGATCTATAACTTCACCCCATGAATTTTTCCACCTCTTTTCTAATCTCATCTGGTAGCATTGTTAGCTTCCTTTCACTGTACAGCTCCTTTTGCTTTTGGCTTTAACTCAATTTACTGTGTGCAACATGGCCCACATTTTCAAAAGTGCACATCATGCAAGAGTTCACTCTGTAATTGTGTACTGGCTGTTGCATGTGCACAAGTCAGCAGGGGCAGCTCCATGCACCAGCACGCCAAGCACGTGCTTAGGACGGCAAGCCAGTGGGGGCACTCTGTCGGTTGCCACAAGGGCGGCAGGCAGACTGCCTTCAGCGGCTTGCCTGCGGAGGGTCCGCTGGTCCCACAGCTTCGGCGGACCCTCCGCAGGCAAGCCGTTGAAGGCAACCTGCCTGCTGTGCTTGGGGTGGCAAAATGCCTAGAGCCGCCTCTGCAAGTCAGGCAGGAGCAATTTTGTGTAGGCAAAGAACATTATACAATATAAATTAAAGCACTTATGAATGGATGAAAAATAATGTGTACTATTCTGCATACATCAATTCTCCTACCTGCTGAACATGTGAGGAAGGACCTGTGGTCAATCAGCATCAAAGGGGTTAGTGGTATTAACTCCTGAACAATAATACCAGAGTCTTCTATTCAAAGAGAGAGACCTTTTGCCCATAACCCATGCCCCAAATGTTGTTGCTGTCATTTTCAACTATCCAGCTACTAGTTAAGTACTGTCAGCATTTCTATTATAAACAACTATTTTCAAAAGGCCTAAAAAGTTCACTGAGGGGTGAAACTCAATTCATGTAGTCATAACATTTTGTTTTCATAGAATCACAGAATATTAGGCTTGGAAGGGACCTCAGGAGGTCATCTAGCCCAGCCCTCTGCTCAAAGCAGGACTAATCCCCAACTAAATCATCCCAGCCAGGGCTTTGTCAAGCCTGACCTTAAAAACCTCTAAGGAAGGAGATTCCACCACCTTCCTAGTGAAAAAGTTTTCCCTAATATCCAACCTAAATCTCCCCCACTGCAACTTGAGATCATTACTCATTGTTCTGTCATCTAATACCACTAAGAACAGTCTAAATCCATCCTTTTTAGAACCCCCTTTCAGGTAGTTGAAAGGCTAAAAGCAGCTATCAAATCCCCTGATTCTTCTCTTCTGCAGACTAAACAATCCCCCAGTTCCCTCAGCCTCTCCTCGTAAGTCACATGCTCCGGCCCCCTGATCATTTTTGCTGCCCTCTGCTGGACTCTCTCCAATTTTTCCACATCCTTCTTGTAGTGTGGGGCCCAAAACTGGACACAGTACTCCAGATGAGGACTCACCAATGCCAAATAGAGGGAAATGATCACGTCCCTCGATCTGCTGGCAACACAAATGCCTTTAGCCTTCTTGGCAACAGGGGCACACTGTTGACTCATATCCAGCCTCTTATACATTGTAACCCCAAGGCCCTTTTCTGCAGAAATGCTGCCTAGCCACTCGGTCCCCATTCTGTAGCAATGCATGGGATTCTTCCATCCTAAGTGAAATATTCTGCACTCGTCCTTGTTGAACCTCATCAGATTTCTTTTGGCCCAACGCTCTAATTTGTCTAGGTCCCTCTGTATCCTATCCCTACCCTCCAGAGTATCTACCACTTCTCCCAGTTTAGTGTCATCTGCAAACTTGCTAAGGTGCAATCCACGCCATCCTCCAGATCATTAATGAAGATATTGAACAAAACTGGCCCCAGGACTAACCCTTGGGGCACTCCACTTGATACTGGCTGCCAACTAGATATGGGGCCATTAATCACTACCCACTGAGCCTGATTATCTAGCCAGCTTTCTATCCACCTTACAGTCCATTCATCCAGCCCACACTTCTTTAACTTGCTGACAAGAATACTGTGAGAGTCTGTATCAAAAACTTTGCTAAAGTCAAGAAATAACATATCCACTGCTTTCCCCTCATCCACAGAGCCAGTTATCTAGTCATAGAAGGCAATTAGGTTAGTCAGGCATACCAGTGTAGGTTAAGAAAAAAGAGAGGTTAAAAGAAAGAACAGGACAAGAAAAAAGAAAAAATAGAGCCCTCTTTGCAAAGAGCAAAGATAGACAGCACATGGTTGAGTCAGAGAGAGAGAATTCTCACCTTTTAAGTCTTTCTGTCCCTGGTTCAGACCCCCTCACACTTGTTATCACCGCCTTTGGATCAACCCAATTAGAGGTTGTTTTACAGCAGCATCATAGAATTCACTTTCCTGAACCAATCCTAGAGTCCCAAGATTTTAAACAATAGCCAACTCCCTCCTTTCCCTTCCCCTTCTCTCTCCCCCCTCCCTTTTAACTAACTGTTTTATTCTTATCTAAAGAAACAGACCCCCAGCATTTTCCCACCATGTAGCCCTTTTACAGAGAAGTTTTTATAAAAGTTAAAACGATAAGCTTTTAGTAACACACAATTTTTAACAGTTTTTCCCCTAGGTTTTAGACTAACATCGGTTATATATTTAGTAAGCACAATGCGACGCTGCAGCCAGAGGCGGCTCCAGGCCCCAGCACGCCAAGTGCGTGCCTAGGTGGCATGCAGCGGGGGGCGCTCTGCCGGTCGCCAGGAGAGCGGCAGGCAGGCAGCCTTAGTCGCCATGCGTGCGGAGGGTCCTCTGGTCCTGTGGCTCTGGTGGACCTCCCGCAGACGTGCTTGTGGAGAGTCTGCTGGTCCCGTGGCTCCACCGAAGCCGCGGGACCAGCGGACCCTCCGCAGGCATGCCTGCAGGAGGTCCACCGGAGCCGCAGGACCAGCAACCGGAAGAGCGCTCCCTGCAGCATGACACCATGCATGGGGCATCGAAATGTCTAGAACTGCCCCTGGCTGCAGCAAAGCTCCTGTTAGCAAAGCAGCCTCTGTGAGTCAGTGGATCACAGAGAAGGAGTTTGCTTCTTTACCTGCTTTTTAATAAGGACTTTGCATCTTTACCTGCTTTTTAACAAACACATGTTAAAGTCACATTAAGTTTTGCAAAGGGATAATGACTTGAAAAGACAAACCTAAAACACATCCCCTTTGTATGTGTTGTAATAAAAAAAGAGCAGGCAGAAGCACCCTAGGTTTAAAACCCCAGGTTTTTAGTAAGACAGTTTATAAACCCCTTATTTTGTAAATCATTGAATTAGAAAGAAGATTGCTTGTTTCCCGACTGTTTAACAAATAGAGGTGAAAGTTATATTAAGGCTTTTAAGGGAATAAACACGCATAAATGAAGACACATTTCTTTATTTAACCCCCTTGGCATAAGTGTTCCAATGAAAAAGAGCAAGCAGAGGGATTTTTATAAAAGTTAAAACCATAAGCTTTTAGTAACAAACAATTTTTTAAAGTTTTCCCCTAGGTTTTAAACTAAAGGCTTATTTTTTTAGTAAAAACAATGTGAAGCTGCAGCAAAGCGCCTGTTAGCAAAGCAGCCTCTGTGAGTCAGCGGATCAGAGATAAGAAGGCTGCTTCTTTCCCAAACTTTTTAACAAACACGAGTTAAAGTTCCATTAAGTTTTGCAAAGGTATAATGACTTGAAAGGATAAACCTATATGAAGACATAACCCTTTTTGTATATGTTGTAATAAAAAATTATGCAGAAGCACCCTAGGTTTAAAACCACAGGTTTTTAGTGACAGGCAGTTTATATTCCCCTTATTTTGTAAACCAGTGGATTAGAGAGAAGATTGCTTCTTCCCCCACTTTTTAACAAATAGAAGTGAAAGTTATATTAAGGCTTTTAAGGGAATAAACACTTGAAAAGACATACCTAAATGAAGACACATTTCTTTATTTAGCCCCCTTGACATAAGTGTTTCAATAAAAAAGAGCATGCAGAAGCACCCCAGGTTTAAAACGCCAGGTTTTTAGTAACAGACAGTTTATATACCCCTTATTTCATTAACCATTGGCTTAGAGAAAAGAGGTTTGTTTCTTTTCCCACTTTTTAACAAACAGAGGTGAAAGGCTTGGAAAGGAATAAACACTTGAAAAGACAAGCCTACCTGAAGACCCATACCTTCATTTAGTTCCTTATGCATAGGTGTTTCAATAACGTGTAAGCCTGCAGAAACAACCCAGGCTTAAAAACACAGAAAGCCTGTTTATAAAAGTTTTCCCCTAGGTTTTAGGCTAGCACTGGTCTTTTTTTTTTTTTTTTTTTTTTTTTTTTTTTTAAGTAAGGACAGAAGGCTTTTCCAGCAAAACAGCTGTCAGCAAAAACAACCTCTGTAAGCCAGCAGATCAGAGATAAGAAGGCTGCTTCTTTGCTTGCTTTTTAACAAATACAAGTGAAAGTTATATTAAGTTTTGTAAAGGAACAAACACTTTAAAAGACAAGCCTATATGAAGACATAGCCCTTTATTTAACATTTTTCAATGCACGTTTCAATTAAAAAAAAGAGAGCATGCAGAAAACCCGCCAGAGTGAAAACCACAGAATCTTAGTAACAGCTAGTTTATATTCCCCTTATTTTGTAATCCAGTGGATTAGAGAGAAATTTATTTTCCTCCCCACTTTTTTTAACAAATTTATGTGAAAGTTATAGTAAGCTTTTATTTTCCTAGGGCTTTTAGATTTAAGTGTGATTTTTGTTGTTGTTGTTGCATTATTAGAATATTTTTAAATGTTTGCAACCCATGTGCTGAGACACAGGTACAAGCTCCTGTGTTTGTTTTGGGTTCATAGATTTTATTAAAATAATACAACACAGGCTGGAGTTTTTTTAACATTTTAAAAACAGATAAGATTAATTAGGCTAGCCAGTGCTTCATGCACTATAGTCTGCCTTAGCAAGGCTCTAGGGGTCACTCCTTCAGTTTCCTTGTTTTTGACACAGACTTTTTTCCTAACTTTTTAAACGCTGTTAAAGTTTTAAAAAATGGCAAGATTGCATTGAAAGATACTTTATGAAAGTTATAACAAGTATTTTATTCCATTTACTGATTGTAAATGACAAAAACCATCGCTTTGTGACTGCATAAAGCTTAGAGATAGTCTATCTGAAGACTTCCCTCACCCCTTGACTTTCCCCCATACTTTTAACACTTGCTTAACGTACAGTGTTTCGTTATATAAAGGTTTTTAACATTTAACATGAAAATACAGAATTGACTGAGATGTAATACAACATGACCTTTTAAAAGGATATCCTGTATGCAGTGAGGCCTATTTGAAACATTATGTTTTTTTAAAGTTTATTATGAAAAAGCAGTATTGCCTGAAAAGAAGGCCCCCTCTTAAGGATATTTTGTAAAAGAACTAAAAAGGCTTAAGATACTAGCCTGTTCTTTTAAAAATAGTGTTTTTAAAGTACCAAAACAACAACTGGGTAAGAATATGAAAACTGGCAATTGAGGGGAGTTTACACAAGTGTTTTAATAAAAAAAATAAAAAAAAAAAAAAACCAACCCAAGATTGCTTTTTAAAGTTTGGATTTATACAAAAAACACAAGAAAAAATAGCGTATGTAAAAAAAGTTAGCTCTTTTTTTACCAGAGATATGGAGCCTTCCTCACCCCCGCCCCACACACACACACACACACTTTTCTCTCCCCCGCTTTTTTTCTTCTTTCCTTGGAGCGAAGGACCTGCCGCCACCGCTTCATTCATTATTCGGCGGCAATAATAACCAAGAGGGACTCAGGGACCCGCCACCAAAGAGCCTGGAGCCATTAAACTCCCCGTAGAACTTCACTAAACTTCTACAAAATATCCCTAAGAGGGGGCCTTGTTTTGTTACAGCTCAGGCAATACTGCTTTTTCATAATAAACTTTAAAACAGGGTCCCCAACGTAGTGCCCGCGGGTGCCATGGCGCCCATGGGGGCATCTTAACGCACCCGCATCCTGGCCCCTGGGAGAGCACCCGCCGAAATGCAGCAGCGGCATTTTGGCAGGGACACTTCTCGATGACGATGCTTGTCACCGAAAAGTGATGTCATCAAGAGGCGTTGCTCCCGAATTTCGGTGGGGACGCCTCTCGATGACATCACTTGTCGACGGCAAGCGACATCATCGAGCGGCGTCACCACCGAGATTCGGCGGCATTTCGGCAGGTGCTCCACTGCCGCAGTGGTCCTTCAGCTGGCGCCTGCCAGCCAAAAAGGTTGGGGACCACTGCTTTAAAAAAACATAATGCTTCAAATAGGCCTCACTGCATACAGAATATCCTTTTAAAAGGTCGTGTTATGTTACATCTCAGTCAATTCTGTATTTTCATGTTAAATGTTAAAAACCTTTATATAATGAAACACTATGTTTAGCAAGTGTTAAAAGTATGGGGGAAAGTCAAAGGGTGAGGGTAGTCTTCAGATAGGCTCTCTCTAAGCTTCATGCAGTCACAAAGCGGTGTTTTTTGTCATTTACAATCAGTAAATGGAATAACATACTTGTTATAACTTTCATAAAGTATCTTTCAATGCAATCCTGCCATTTTTTTAAACTTTAACAGTGTTTAAAAAGTTAGGAAAAAAGTCTGTGTAAAAAAACAAGCAAACTGAAGGAGTGACCCCTAGAGCCTTGCTAAGGCAGACTATAGTGCATGAAGCACTGGCTAGCCTAATTAGTCTTATCTGTTTTTAAAATGTTAAAAAAGCTCCAGCTCCAGCCTGTGTTGTATTATTTTAATAAAATCTATGAACCCAAAACAAACACAGGAGCTTGTACCTTTGTCTCAGCACATGGGTTGCAAACGTAAAAACAAAAACATTCTAATAATGTCAAAAAAATGCATGGTGGTGAATGCTATCGAGAGGTATACTCCTCCCAGATCCTTCTCCTTCCTTTTTTAAAGATGGGCACTACATTAATCTTTTTCCAGTCATCCGGGACCTCCCGATTGCCATGAGCTTTAAAAGATAATGGCCAATGGCTCTGCAATCACATCCACCAACTCCTTTAGCACCCTTGGATGCAGAGCATCCGGTCCCATGTATTTGTGTTCATCCAGCTTTTTTAATTAGTCCTGAACCACTTCTTTCTCCACAGAGGGCTGGTCACCTCCTCCCTGTACTGTGCTGCCCAGTGCAGTAGCCTGGGAGCTGACCTTGTTCGTGAACACAGAGGCAAAAAAAGCATTGAGTACATTTAGCTTTTTCCATATCCTTTGTCACTGGGTTGCCTCCCCTATTCAGTAAGGAGCCACACTTTCCTTGACCACCTTGTTGCTAACATATCTGAAGGAATCCTTCACTTGTCTCCTACACTTTCCAAAAACTTCCTGGATTGTCTGTGCACTGCTGTATTGCTCTCCCAGCAGATATCATGATGATTGAAGTCCCCCATGAGAACCAGGGCCTGTGATCTAGTAACTTCCGTTACTTGCCTGAAGAAAGTCTCGTCCACGTCATCCCCCTGGGTCTGGTGGTCTATAGCAGACTCCCACTATGACATCACTCGTGTTGCTCACACTTCTAAACTTAATCCAGAGACTCACAGGTTTTTCTGCAGATTTATACTGGAGCTTTGAGCAGTCATACTGCTCTCTTACATACAATGCAACTCCCCCACCTTTTCTGCCCTGTCTGTCCTTTCTGAACCATTTATATCCATCCATCCATGACAGTACTCCAGTCATGTGAATTATCCCACCATGTCTCTGTTATTCCAATCACATCATAATTCATTGACTGTGCCAGGAATTCCAGTTCTTCCTGCTTGTTTCCCAAGCTTCTTGCATTTGTGTATAGGCAATTAAGATAACTCGCTGATCATCCTGCTTTCTCAGTATGAGGCAGAAGTCCTCCCCTCTTATGCTTGCCAAACACTTTAAAACAAACCTTACTGTATTATAACTGCCACCAAAACAACATTGTTTTTTAAGATATATTTGAGACAAGGAATGAAGGTTGCATTGAATAGGAAAGCTTAATATTTTCTTTTTCTTGGTCTTGGGGTATGTCTACATCTACAATTTTGCAGCGCTGGTTGTTACAGCTGTATTAGTACAGCTGTATAGGGCCAGCGCTGCAGAGTGGCCACACTTACAGCAACCAGCGCTGCAAGTGGTGTTAGATGTGGCCACACTGCAGCGCTGTTGGGCGGCTTCAAGGGGGGTTTGGGGAACGCGAGAGCAAACCGGGGAAGGAGACCTGCTTCCCCGTGGTTTGCTCTCGCGTTCCCCGAACCCCCCTGCAAACCGCAGGGAAGGAGACCTGCTTGCACGGGGGTTCGGGGAACGCGAGAGCAAACCGGGGAAGGAGACCAGCTTCGCCGCGGTTTGCTCTCGCGTTCCCCGAACCCCCCTGCAAACCGCAGGGAAGGAGACCTGCTTGCACGGGGGTTCGGGGAACGCGAGAGCAAACCGGGGAAGGAGACCAGCTTCGCCGCGATTTGCTCTCGCGTTCCCCGAACCCCCCTGCAAACCGGGGAAGGAGACCTGCTTGATTACCAGACGCTTCCTCAGGTATGCTGGGATACCTGCTTATTCCACGGAAGTCAAGAAAAGCGCTGGTAAGTGTCTACACTTGATTACCAGTGCTGGATCACCAGCGCTGGATCCTCTACACCCCAGACAAAACGGGAGTACGGCCAGCGCTGCAAACAGGGAGTTGCAGCGCTGGTGATGCCCTGCAGATGTGTACACCTCCTAAGTTGCAGCGCTGTAACCCCCTCACCAGCGCTGCAACTTTGTGATGTAGACAAGCCCTTGGAGTGAGAGCAATGGGTCAGAGAGACTGTTTAGGGAAGAAACAATGGGTGAACTAACCAACGCACAGGTAAGTGACTGGCCACAGAAAATCAACACTAGAACTGGGAGTAAAACCCTGGAGTTCCATTGCATACTCTGTTCTGACTGTTAAACACATTGCTTCTCTTAGAAATCACAGGTACTAGAAGATATTTCCATCTATAAGGTGTGGTCCAGCATAGATGCACAAGTGCAAAACAAAGTTTGTACTGCATCTATACTGTAGAGATAGACTTCAGTCTTCAGGGCTGCATCTACACAAACAAGATTTGTAGCTGTAATTCTGCAATAGCAGAAACTGTAGAATCAACAGGACTGCGGTGTTTTTACACAGAACTACACCTTCCACCAATGCGACAATTGGTGGAGCTGTACTAGTCGTGAATTAGATCTGCATTTACTAGGAAGATGCAGCCACATTTGGAGGAGAGGGGGAAGGAATCAGCATCAAAAGATTAGAGAGAAGTTAGAAACAACAGTGAGTTTCCTTGACCCTGTGTGTGTCTGCCTCTCTAATTCAGCCCAAAGGCAAAGAGCTTGGCTTGCCATCTTACCTTAATGCTCTGAGGCCCCATCTACACTACAAATAGAACTAAGTCAGGTGATAACATTACAGAACTGTTATAATTCATAGTATGAATCAAACTTGGCTATCAAACATGACTGAGCAAGGTTTTAGCCCAGTTATGGGGAAACAATTCCTTTTCACACTACCTAAATTAAGCTATGTTGTAGCCATGGACCAACCAAACTTTAGGTTTTGTAAAAATAATCTTTTTCAAAATATACTAGAAATGTTTCATTTTAAATTAAATATTAACAAATAGTCCCTTGAAGTGTGTGCCACCAAAGCAGATTACATATTTTACAAGTCCTAATGCAAAAACATCATTATAGTAAATTAAAACCTTGTAAACTTTCTATTGCCATGGACTCAGACATCCTTGATCAAGCCTAGAACCAGTATATGAAATAACAAGTCTATTTTCACATCTGTGCTGAAATACAAGCAAGAAAGAGCAGCAGAAGTGGTAAAAAATTAATATTTATAAAATTGCTTTTTACTAATCTAGCATATTAAAAATAAAATGGGTAAACAAATCTTTCTAAGTGTGATTTTTTAAAGCCAGATGCCCCTTAAACAACAAACCAAATTGGCTGTGTCTGAAAGTGCAGCCAGAGGATAATGGAGAGGGGCAAATTATCTGCTATTTTAGGAAAGAAATTTTTCTGGAGCAAATAACCAACATTATAAGAAAGGAGCCCAGACTGGAATGTGGAGGATTTGTCTGTATTCAGCATAACTGTGAGTTCTGAAACCCAAACAGGTTGCAGACGGGACAATATATTTATTTATCATACTATATGAGTGAACTGGACCAAAGTCTGGAGCTCAGAGCTGAGAATAGGAAACATTATTTTAATGGGCCTTTATACCATTGGGCTACCCATATACTGTGTTTCTTGATAATCCCATGTTACTTTAATAGCTAGGGGTCAGAAGTTATGCTCTGAAGTTCCCTAACCCCAGCATGTTGGCATCCTGCTCTCACAGCTAGTCAGCCTCATATCTGACCTAAACTTGAACTTTTAGTTCCCAGAACCACCACAAGCCTGAGTGTTGGTTGGGGGTTTGTTCTCTGCCTGGTGCCATTGTTTTCCCTCCTACTACCCAGCAATGCTTCTCCTCGCCAGGCTGCACCAGCCCCCGTGCTCATCCTCAGATGGGGGCTGATAGTCTCACACACCTGCTTTCTCCAAGCCAGGGGGATCAGAGAGCCCTCCTTCCACTTCCTCACAGAGAGGAGAGTTGGAGGTGAGGGGGGAGGGGAAGGGACAGTGGGCATCTCACACAAGGAGTGAGTTGAGATGTTGGTGGGAGGTAGGGGACATCTCCCACAGTGGGAAAATTGAGTTCTGGAGGGAAGGTGGCAGGTAGGGGGCATCCCCCATAGCAGGTGAGCTGAGGGCTGGGGCAGAGGTGCATGAAGGGGTTGGGGTCCTTCCTCATAGTGGGTGAGCTAAGGTCTGGGAACTGAGGAGAGAGGGGACATCTACCATAGAGGGTGAGTTGAAGTCCATGGCAGAGGTAGGAGACATCTCTTGCAGCTGGATGAGTTGAGTTCTGGGGGCGGAGGGGAAGGGGACATCTCTCACAGCAGCTGTACTAGGACCTGGGGGAAAGGGGCATCTCATGCTGGGTGAGCTGGGTTGTGGGGGGATAGAATTCTCTCACAGTAGATAAGCTGAGGTCTGTGGACAAAGAAGAGAGAAGAGCTGGCCACAGCAGGTTAGTTAGAGGGGGTATCTTCCTCAATGGGTGAGATGGGGTATCAGAGTGAGGGGGGAGGTCTTGCGATGGTAGGGGTCTCTCCCCACATGGGTGAGGTGGGGTCTTGGAGCAAGAGGGGAGGTCTCGGGGTGGGGTGGGATGGGTCTCTCCCCCGGTGGGTGAGGTGGGGTCCCACGGGGAGACAGGGTCTCCTGGTGGATGTGGTGGGGTCTTGGAGCGAGGGGGCAGGTTTTGGGGTGGGAGGGGTCTCTCCCCTGGCAGGTGAGGTAGGGTCTCAGAGCGAGGGGGAAGGTGTCAGGGTGGGATGGGTCTCTCCCCCGGTGGGTGAGGTGGGGTCCCAGGGTGAGACGGGGTCTCCTGGTGGATGAGGTGGGGTCTTGGAGCGGGGGGCAGGTTTTGGGGTGGGAGGGGTCTCTCCCCTGGCAGGTGAGGTAGGGTCTCAGAGCGAGGGGGAAGGTGTCAGGGTGGGATGGGTCTCTCCCCCGGTGGGTGAGGTGGGGTCCCAGGGTGAGACGGGGTCTCCTGGTGGATGAGGTGGGGTCTTGGAGCGAGGGGGCAGGTTTTGGGGTGGGAGGGGTCTCTCCCCTGGCAGGTGAGGTAGGGTCTCAGAGCGAGGGGGAAGGTGTCAGGGTGGGATGGGTCTGTCCCCCGGTGGGTGAGGTGGGGTCCCGGGGTGAGACAGGGTCCCCTGCTGGGTGAGGTGGGGTCTCAGGGCGGGAAGGTCTTTCCTCTGGCAGGTGAGGCAGGGTCCTGGGGCAAGGTCTCAGGGCGAGGGGGATCTCTCCTCAGGCGGGCGAGGCGGGCTCTTGGGGCGAGGGTCTCTCCCCCGGCGGGTGATGCGGGGGCGGGGGGGGTCTCACCCCAGGCGGGGTCTCGGGCTCTCCCGCAGCCGGCCGGGGCAGGGAACGCAGACGGGCTGCCCAAGGCTGGGAGGGGCGGTTTGTGCCGGTGGGGGGAAGCCCCTGCTCGCTGAGCTCGGAGGAACCAAACTCACCTGCAGACGCTGCCTCCTCGCCGGGCAGCCCGGGAGAAGTGGCTCGCTGCGCCCCAGCCTCCTTCCCCTCAGCCCCGCACGGGGCTGCCGCGCAGCTCCCCGGTCGGCGCTGTCCCGTGCCGCTCTGGCCACGCGCGCGGAGGGCTCGGGGCTGCTCCTCCAGCTTCCCTGGGGGGGGCCGCTGCGGCTGACCGGGTCCCCCCGGGCCCCGCCCTGGGAAGTGAGACGGGCCTGGCGGAGGAGCAGCCGCCCACAGGGAGGTGACTGCTGGTGCGGAACAGCGCACACAGCACTGCCCTGCCTAGCACCCGCGGCGCTGGGCGGGCCCGCACAACAGGCTGGGGCTGGCGAGAACTGGGTGTAGCCGAACCGCAGGGCCCCTGGCTCCGCACGCCCCCTGCACCCGGGGCGGGGATGAGACCCATTACACGCCGTTCCCTAGCTAGCAGCAGTCCTGCCGGCCGGCCGGCGTCAACAGCGTGGGGGCCCAGACTGGAAAGATAGTTTGCTTAGTTTCTCCCCTCCCCAGGGCCCCGTGCTGGGAAAACAGGCGCCCAACTTCCTCACACTTAGGGGGACCAGATGTCCCGATTTTATTGGGACAGTCCCGATATTTGGGACTTTTTTTTAATATGGGCCCCTATTACCCCCACCCTGTCCCGATTTTTCACACTTGCTATCTAGTCACCCTACCACTGTTGTGCACGTCTTCAGGTCCCAGGAGCAGCAAAGGGCCAGCAAGCGCCAAAGGTCAGAGCATAGAGGTGTTTGGGTACATGGCTCTGGGCTGTCCTATTTCTAGTCATAGACTCCTAGACATGTAGGGCTGGCCGGACCTGCAGAAGTCATCAATAGAATTAGCTAAACCTCGACCAACCTTGCTCTGGGTCTTGTCCAACCTGCTCTTAAAAACTCCAGTGATGGCGATTCCGCAACCTTCGGTGGAAGCCTGTTCTAGAGCTTAACTACCCTTGTAGTGGTGACCCCTCTCTCCGATGCCCAGCCAGGGCCATTAGAGCAGTGGCAATAAGTACACGCAGGGAGGCAGAGGGTGGAGTTCATGGAGCTGCAGTCTTTTTGGGGAGACCCTAAGCCATTGCTGAAGCTACTGGGCTGGGAGGAGAAGATTGTGAAGGGAGCCTGATGGAGGTATTATTGTATAGATTGAAGTTAGAGACTGGGGACTGTGTTTGTGCTCCCTGAGTGGGAGATGGGAACCAAGCACTCCTACCCCTGGTCTAGGGCAGTGTTTCCAAAAAGGTTGGTCCTAACCCACCAGTGGATTGCAGAAGGCACTAGGTCTGCACAGGTCACAGGCCCAGTGAGGAGGAGAGAACTGGGAGGGGAGGGGAGTTTTAGAATAAGACTGCTCTGCACTCACCCCACAGCAGTTGCTCCAGTCCTGAGGTCTAAGTCCTGCTCCCCACTCCAGGTACTACAACCTGAAGCACAAGGTTACACTACTGCCCCTCTGTGATGATGAAGGGGCAAACAGGCCACATTTGAGTGAGTGCTGCTGTGGGATGAGCTCACTTTCTCCCCCCACTTCTCTTCCCCACATACAGGGGCCTCCCCTCTGTGGTGGGCTGGGGTTAGGGTTGCAGTGCTGAGTCACAGGGTGCTGTTGTGCATGGTGGATGCTCCCTTGACAGGATAAGGAGCAAGAGTAGGCAAAGGAGGCTGACCTATGATTTTGGGCCACCATTATGAATTTGGACCCTGGTTGGGCCACAATAAAAGACAAAATGCAGGTGAGGGGTAGCCTTAGTAAAAAGTTTGGGAACCAGTGGGCTAGGGGTCAGTCATGGGGCCCATGAATTGTCAAGTCCAAGTGAAATCAGCAACCTACAGCATCAGGCTCCAGGAATTTTAAAGTTTGGAATATGGAGTGTACATGTTTTGTTTTGAAATGATTTTGTTGGAGTTTAAATATTTAGTGTGCTGTTATATTCCTTTTCTAGGCATTCAGCTGATAGAGAAGATATTTCCAGGTGAATGTGGATACTATTTCCTACTGGGTTACAGTGATCCTTAGCTTGCATAGTGCAGGCAACTTGCCAGCATTTGTCAGTGAAACATGTTGATACTCAAACAGTGAGGGATGAGGATGTTGGTCCAGGAAAAGATTTATTTTATAAATTGATCCATAGAATTAAAAAGATGAAGCTACAAATACTGCTTACGGGTAAAAAACTGGCACCAGAGCCCGGCTCTTGCTCTCGCAGTGTAAGCAAAAAAATTGTCATAAGTAGGGTGGGGTAAATCACCAGGAAACATAAAGCCAGTGTAGCAGCTCAAGTCCCATTGCTTCTTTCCAGCATAAAGCATGTAGCCAGAAAGTCGTTAGGACTGGCCAATCCCTGGCAGCCACAATAGCCCCGTGGTAGCTCTCTGTAGTTCCTCAAAAACAGACTAGCAGCTCCACAATTACAAATCTCTAATTGCTCAGCTTAGGCATCTGCACATCTTGAATTTATTATCAGAAACATGTCTGCAGAATAAGTGCAGTCTGCTCTAGGTCAACTGTATCCATTAGCCTTAATCTAATCTCATTGTCAACACTTTAGGAAGCATTCTATAATCCAGATGTTAGAATTGTATGATTTTCAGATGGTTGAGTGTTTCTCTTGAAACAAAAATATTCCAACTTGAAATGGTAAATAAACACTGTAGTAAGAGTAGATGAATGTGCAAGAAACAATGTTGATGTTTTCAATGCAAAATTTTGTAATGCCATAAACATGGGAAAGACAATTCTCAGTGGTCCTTGCCATGTTGCTAAAGCTGCTTCCTATCCTGAAAGTGTAATTACTGAAGCACAGTAGGAACCTGATCCAAAGTCCATTAAAGGCAATGAAAAGAGACCAATTTAAAACCCCACAGTGATTGATCAAAGTGGAGGACATACCCCTTATAAAATATTAGTGCCTGGAGCCCATAATAGGTGCTTTTTAAAATAAGTTGCCATAAATAAAGTCTTGTATACAGTGGGTATGGCCAATGGATCTGCTTAGTGATTAACAATTAATCTGCCTGCTCAAACCCAAGCGCCTGTGTGGCAACTGGGCTTACTGGTACATGAGGTGATTATCCCATTCATGGGCTCTCCACATCCCCCTGCCCTCAGCACACGGGAACCTGTGGCAGCTCGACTGCCAGGGACTTCTGTTCCTACAGCGTGTTGGGTAGGAATTGTAACTAAATCTAACTGAAGATTTCCAGAATGCATAACACTGGTTCCCACCCTATATATTTGGACCAAGATGATCATGAGGTTGTCATTCTTGTGTAGTCAATGGGAATTAGAGCCATGGAGAAGAGGGCAGGATCGGGCCCTGAGTCTATTCCCCATTACAGAGTAAAGCCTCTGAATACTTGACAAAGTCAACCTTTTTGCACCATGTTTCCACACTTAAGACTGATTAAAAAACCAGGAAACAAATTTGGACATTCTACTTAGTGTCCTGGTTACAATGGCATTAAATTATTAACATTACTTAGTGCTTTTATAGAATGTTTTCATATCCATAGAACAGCTCAAATGTTATCTAAGCTCATAACCATATTTGTTCTTTCCTAGGAGAACGTCTTATCGAGCTGGTAACCCCTTACATGTAACAATACTGTGTATACAAGTGAGAAGGTATTTTCCCCAGGAATATTTCTGTTAACAGAATGTAAATATGGTAAAGGGATGGGACTTGACTCTAGCTGGGAATATATGATTTAGGGTGTGTTCAGGGCAAATGCAATGTCATTGTTCTGTGGAAAGGAGGTGGCCCCTCCCCTCAGGAGGAGGGGAAGTGAGTTGGAGGAGAAAGGGGACAGTTGAGGAACAGAGGCAAGCAGGGGGAGCCTGAAAGAGAGAGAGAGAAACAGTCTGGGAGTAGCTGAGAGGGTGAGGGGAGGCGCTGGACAGAGGGAAACCGGGACAGAGAAACCGAGAGTGAATGGAGAGGCTGAGGGTAGGTCTGCACTACAGGATTTTTCTGATTTTACATAAACTGGTTTTGTAAAACAGATTGTATAAAGTCGAGTGCACACGGCCACATGAAGCACAATAATTCAGCGGTGTGCGTCCATGTACCGAGGCTAGCATCGATTTCTGGAGCGTTGCACTCAGGGTAGCTATCCCATAGTTCCCGCAGTCTCCCCGGCCCATTGGAATTCTAGGTTGAGATCCCAATGCACGATGGTGCAAAAACAGTGTCACGGGTGATTCTGGGTAAATGTCGTCATTCATTCCTTCCTCCGTGAAAGCAACGGCAGACAATCATTTCACCCTCTTTTTCCCTGGATTGCCCTGGCAGATGCCATAGCATGGCAACCATGGAGCCTGTTTTGCCTTTTGTCACTTTCATCATATGTGTACTGGATGCCGCTGACAGAGGCAGTACTGCAGTGCTACACAGCGGCATTCATTTGCTATTGCAAGGTAGCAGAGACGGTTACCAGTCGATCTGTACCATCTGCTGTGCCATTGTAAATTGGCGAGGTGACGGTTATCAGTTGTTCTGTACCATCTGCTGTCATGGGTGCTCCTGGCTGGCCTTTGCGGAGGTCGGCCGGGGGCGCAAAGACAAAAATAGGAATGACTCCCGAGTCAATCCCTCCTTTATGTTTTATCTAAAAATAGAGTCAGTCCTGCCTAGAATATGGGGCAAGTATACTAGAGAGCCAGTGCATCAGAGAACCAGGGAGCACAGCCGGTCCGTGTCAGATCCCACAGAAATTATTAGCTGCATGCCATTCTAGGGGGTTAGCTCCTAGAATGTAACTGGCTGCACGCACACACCTGGATAACATCAGTGATTAGAACTCTGAAATCCCCTGATAGGTAAATAAATTGCTGAAATCCCCTGATGGGTAAATAAACCTCTTCACCGCCGTTTCTTTTTCTCTGTATTCTTGAATTCACAAAACATACTGAATTACAGAGGAAGTTTGTGAGGTGATATTTTGCTTTTCAGGAATTGGTGGGGCTTTTCTTGTTGTCACCTGAAACATTGACTTATTTGCATTGTGACATTTCCTGTTGCTTCCTATTACCAAATCTCAAAATGTAACAAAGCAGTACACTGAGGAATGAGTTAAAGGAAAGGCACCTTCCAGTGGAACAGATCAGTGGATCTGCCACATGCATTATCCATCTTATAACTTACTAGGTACTCATACAATATGACCCGTGTGCTATTGTATTGAATTATGACAATTGGAATGAGTGAGATTTTAGTTGTCTCATTGGAATGTGTTGCAAAATCCTTCCTCTCAATAAGGAAGCACTTAAAATCTGCCTTAAAAAGAATCTCAAGTGAAGATACCCCCTTCCAACTGAGTTAGTGACTTGGCTGGACTAGTGTGTGCGTGGACTGGTGCGTGAAGGAAGAGAACTAAGTTCATATTCCACTCTGTCTTACTATTGTTGTCAATGACTGACTCTCTTGAGCTTCTATCCCCATCTGCTCAACTGTGCTCTCAGAATGGACAGACCTTGGGATGTTGTCCCATTCTAGGGAAATAAAATGCAACGTACGTGAGACCCACTGGTTTCTTATGTTTGATTTTTTTTATTTTTGAGCATTTCTTTATACTTAAAACAAAAATGATTTTCTTTCTTTGATTGTGTGTCTTTTTTGGATTTTTCTTTAGTGGGTCCCTTGCAACTTATTCAGCTGTGGGGGTGAGAGCTCACGTCATTGAAGGACTGAAATCAAGGAATGTACCTAAGACAGATAGCTTTGACCTAGAAAAATACAAAAGCTAAATGTACTTCTGTCTCTGGATAGTTGCTCATTACTCATTTCCTGCAGTCAGGCATTGATTCTGTAAAGACAGAAATCTTGAGGATCACTTAGATTCTTACTGACCCATCTCCCTTTTAGATCTCAATGGATAACCTCTTGGAAAAGGTATCCTCTCTGCTCATTTATGCATGCAGACCCAGCTCATTGTGTGAACTGGTTATCGCCATATAGGCCACGTGCTTCCATAAGTTGATCTCGTAAGGCTTCTGGGTTCCCTTTAAAGCTTTTGAGTGTTATGTCTCAGGAACAATGTTATAAAAATTGGATGTGGCTTTTTTACCGGTCTCGTGAATGGCTCTATTTCCCTAAACAGGGAAGGTACCAAGACATCTCCCCTACTTACAGGAGTCTATTTTAAAACTTGCTTCTCAGTGAGGAATCAAGAGAAGATTCAGACCTTTCAATGTCACTATCTGTCAGGGCCGCCCAGAGGATTCAGGGGGCCTGGGGCAAAGCGAGGGAGCTGCGGCACTTGTACTCACCCGGCGGCGGTCCAGGTCTTCGGCAACAGCGAAGGGCCCCCCGCCTCCGAAGACCCGGACTGCTGCCAGGCCAGGGCTTGCGGACCATTTCAGCAGTTGGGGGCCCTTCAGTCGCTCCGCATCTTCGGCAGCACTGAAGGGCCCCCCGCCACAAAATGCCACCAAAGACTCGGACTGCTGCTGGGCCAAGGCTTGCAGGGCTCCTGCAGGGCCTGGGGCAAATTGCCTCACTTGCCTCCCCCTCTGGGCAGCCCTGCTGTCTGTATAAATGAAAATCCCAAATGTTATATTGGACATTTGTTTTACTCTCTCCTTTTTCTCCTGAGTCTCTAGATCTATCTGATGTGGCATAGGTGACATCTCAAAGGCTGAATTTATACAAGGCTATATCTGACACAGGCAGCTAGCAGAAGTGTGATATCTTCAGGGAAATCACAGCCAAAGAGTGTTCTGACAGTTTAATGCTTCTAGCTTGATACCCTGGCTCTGAGCTTTGGTGGGCAGCATTTCTGTGGAATCACACACAACTGCCATGCTCCTTCTATGTAGCTCATAGGTGCCTCATCATAAGAACCAAGTAGGGCCCTACATGCTAAGAGAGGCTGCAGTCATTGTGGAAAGGAAGAAAATGTAATATTGGGGTATAGGGACACAGCACCTGGACTAGGAGACTGACAGAGTTGGGAATCAAATGAGGATTTTCTGACTAGGAGCTAACTGTGTATACCTGTGTAGCAGGGTGGTCACCTGCTCCTGCTCTGAGGGGTTTAAAGACAGCCCTTGGAAAGGGCTGGGATTGAGAGAGAAAACCCTTGTCTGATTGGGGAAACAGCCACAGCTGGGCCATACCCCAATCAGGCCACAGCTGGCCTGTATAAAGAGTGCTTTATACACTCTTTATACAGAAGCTCAGCATTCTCTCTCTGTTTGTAGAGGGAGATGGCCCTGGCCACAGGGAGTTAGAGACAAGGTATCTGAGTGAAGCAGGGCTGGGGAAAGGCAGAGGAGCCACGGAGCTCCAGCCTGGAAAGCCCCAGGCTGCGGCCTAGCAGAATGCAAATAGGTACTGGGGGCTGCAGAAGGCAGCCCAGAGGTAGGCCAAGGCAGCAGGTCCAAACCCAACCTTGCCAGTGATGAGTAGGCTGATACTGCAGTTGGCCCCAGGGCATGGGGCCTAGACAATGACTGGCAGTAGCTGTATACTGATGGGAGGTGGGGATGGTGGAGGTTCCCTGTGGAGGGGAGACCCTAAGACTGAGGGGTTACTGCCAGGGGGCAGTGCCCCAGATAAAGGGGCACTGGGTCCTGGGAGGGGCATGGGGGGGGTAAGCAGTAGTGGGACACTGGCCTGCAGAGGGCACTCTGGAGGCTGGAGAGCTAATTCCTGGAAGAAACCAGCAGGAGGTTTGCATTGCTACAAGTTGGCACTTATGTATTGCAGAGAGAAATATCCATGAGACCTGTATAGGTGTTTAGAATGTGTGCTATAAAACTTACATAAGAGACGTGGGTCCCAGTTCCTCCTCTGTACTGAGTGTAGGAATGGATTGGTGGCTGGGGGCAAGGGAGGATGGCTTTAAGCCACATTTTCATTTCATGTACTCTGGGGCTGTTTGGAAGCGCTATAGCCCCAGTATGGGTTGCAGCAGCATCAAGGCTGCTTCCACTTTGCTTCCCACGGGTCTCTATCCATCGCTTCCCGCAACTGTTAGTGTGGTAGGTGCTTGAACATTTGTTTATTGCTCATTATTTAAGCTCCCTGGAATTAATCTGGTAATTGCTATTATTCCAAATGCAGCATCTCATGTCAGAGTGCTTAAAACAAACAAATAGATCACGCAGAATAAAGTTTCTCAAAAACTAAATATCTTGCACTTGAGAAGAGAGGTCATTTTGGGCCCTATCCTGTGAAGCGCTGAGCTGAGCTCTGTTAGCCTCTTTTGATTGCAGTGAGAGATGAGAGCCCTAAGTGTAGCACAGGACTGGCTCCTTCCTCACTATCTTTTCTTTAGCAACATGTTGATTTTAACTATGTAACAAAGCCCACAAGCTTTTTGTCAGTAAGTATTGTAAATAATGGGCTGGATTGCCTCTCCAGATTTAGGATGTTGGCATTTACACCTGCTTGCAACTGTGGAAACATTTTAGGGTGGTGGCAGTTAGGGGTAGCTGTACAGGAGAGGGAATTCACCCATGGCATGCAGGAAGTGGTGCCACCTGTGCCAGGGGAGAGCAGCTTTAAATGTTGGTTGGAGCTTCATAGCAGATACCCTTCCAGCCGCAGAGTAGGGGATGTGCTGAATCAGTGCATCATCCAGGTACTGTTGCACTGGCTCAAGGCAGGGCCCTGATAGAGCCAGGGTTGCAGTTAGCGTGCACACCATGCTACTGGGAGCTCGCAGCCTGGGTTCTGCAGTGAATCTGGCCCTAGTGCGTTTCATGTCACAGCATCTTCAAATTTAGGTGGTTTAAAAACTGTCATTGTCCTGCAGTGAGTGCAGAGAGCACAACAGGCTGTTGAAAGAGAAAAGCTGTGGTTTGGTGGTTGATCAGCTTCCTGTTGACCATTGTGTAGAAATGAGTTTACTTCCCTGCTGCTGCTGAGTCCTTGATGTTTCTTCCTCTCCCAGGAATGAACTAGAGATTATGCTGGGGAATGGACAGGGAACTCTGCCTTCCATCTTGGAAGCAGTCAAGGTTTTCTCTGCATTAGTCATGCAGTCCTTTGAGTTTGTTTGCTTCCTTCTCCCCCGCCCGCTAAACAAATAGCAAACCAGCATGCAGCCCCAGTGGAGGAAAAACGCTGGGGAAAAGAAACAAGACTTAAGTCTATCCAGTAGGCTCCATCTTCCATGTCTTCAACCCCTTTAACCCTTCCACCAACCAGGCTCTATATTGCAGCCTCCAACTTTCCAGCAAAAGATGGTTGGTCTGATGAGACTCCCTTCGCAGCTCATTGAGACTGTTCTGAAATTGCTCAGAAGGACTAGCGTAGAAAAACAGAACAGACTCCCTGCTTTCATGATCAGAAGTTTGTGTGCCGCTTCTGCATCATCCCCAGCTCTGACTGGTTCAGACCAGGTTATTCTCGTTAGGCACTGGGGTACATTGGAGGTAATGAATAGTTCCATGCACTATGACCCTACATCTGAAACTCCCTAAAGAGCCCAGCTGCAGTGCCATGCTTTAGAAAGGTGCAAGCTGTTTTCTCCTCATAGCTGCCTCATCTCCCTCCCCTCCCCTCCTTTTGTGGTGTCTTGTGCTTCAAAGGGCTAGTTGATAACAGTTCTTGCACCCAGAAAAGAACAGTAAGTGCAGTTGTGACTGGCCTCTGCATAGGCTCACAGAGTCTTCTTCCTGCAATTGGACATCTTACAATCTGATCCTCAGGGAGCAAGGTATAGGATCAGAAGCATATCTAAGCTTCAAGCTTCCAAAGGGATTAATAATGTAAGTGTGTACTGAGAGAAATGAAAGGACCAGAGAGTGGCAGAACTTCTATCAGGAGTATTGTATGAGAAACTAGTATGTTTGTTTAAAAAAAAAAAAATGGTTGGGCTGAGATAGTATGCAGTGATAAAGGTTTTACTGTATTAATGTAAACTTAATAAACTGTTTGTTTGACAGAGGAAAAAAGAGCCATGTGTTTATAAAAAAAAAACCTGCACTACTGTTCCATTAATGGATGTTTTCTGTTTCTTATAATCTGTCTCTTAAGGGATTCCTTATTGCTATTAATTAGGGCTCCTGTTCAGACCTATTTCCTACCATTTCTTCCTGGGCTGTTTTTCTTAAGTAGATACTTCAACAATTTCCTTTGTCAACTTTTAATTCAAAAAGCTTCTCTTTGTCGTAATTTGTTTCCAGATACTCAGTTGAAGACCAGTAAACCCTACTGTACATCGGTGTATCTTTCTGCCACATGTTGCAGCTCATCTTTCACACAAATCACAAATGATATTCAAATCCAGTCTTGAATCATGATCAGTATTTCATTTACTGAACTAGCAAGCTTCCTTAACATTTATAACTGCAGCATGTTTCCCCATCTGTGATGTAACCATTGCTCCTATATGTTATGACACTGCAGTTTTCTCCGCTTGTCTTTATCTGGTCGTAACTGCTTTGGTAGATGGATAGGCAGAGGTGCATACTGTAAGTCTCTGCCTCCCCTGCAATGAGAATCATACTGGTAAACACAGATGGAGCTGGCAGGTGGACAAGGCCTAAACGAGAGGTGCAGTTATCTATAATGCTGTTTGTTCAGCATCTGGAGCATTAACTCAAATAACTAGTTTACCAATAACTTTTCTCTCCTTGTTTGTTTCTGAAGTTGCTGTCTGATGATAGATTGGTTTGAGATCTATTGCATTATACCCACTGCAAGCAGAAAAAATGGTTACTCCGCTTCTTGTAACTGTTCTTCTAGATGTGGTGTTCACATCCATTCCAATCAGGTGCACGCGCACCGCATGCATGGTCGTCAGAAACTTTTTCCCTTAGTAGCTCCCGTCGGGTTGGCTAGGAAGCCCCCTGGAGTGGCACCTTCATGGCTCAATATATGACCCTGCCGACCCAACCCACCCTCCCCCGGTTCCTAATTGCTGGCTACTCAACAGAGGCAAAGGAGGGTGGGTATTGGAATGGACGTGAACAACACATCTCAAAGAACAACAGTTACAAGAAGGTTAGTAACCGTTTTTTCTTCTTTGAGTGCTTGTTCATGTAGATTCCAATCAAGTGACTTCCAAGCTCTCCCCCAGAGGTAGGGTCAGAGTTAAGGAATCACCAATTGGAGAACCACTCTGCCGAAAGCTGTGTCCTCCATAGCATGCTGGGTAATGGCATAGTGGATGGTAAGCGTGTGCACTGAAGACCAGTTTGCCATGTTGCAGCTCTCTGGATGGGCACCTAGGCCAGGAAAATGGCGGACAAGGCTTGAGTTTGTGTCAAGTGGGAGGTAATAGCTGGGGCTGGGACCTTGGTGATGTCATAGCAGGTGCGGATGCAGTCCATGACCCAGGAAGAAATGCGTTATGAGGAGACCGGAAGCCCCTTCACCTGGTCTGCCACCACTACAAACAGTTGATTCGACTTCCTGAAAGGCTTTGTGTGCTCAGTGTAGAATGCTAGCGCTCTCCAGACATCTAGTCAGTGAAGCCTCTGCTCCTGTGAATTTGCATGCGGCTTGGGGTAGAAGACTGGTAGAAAAATGTCTTGGTCAATGTGGAATTGGGATACCACCTTGGGCAGGAAGGCTGGGTGCACCCTGAGTTGTACTTTGTCCTTATGGAAGACTGTGTGTAGGGGGGGTCAGAGGTTAGCACTTTTAACTCGGACACCCTCCTGGCTGATGTGATGGCAACCAGGAATGCCACCTTCCACAAGAGATACAGAAGGGATACCATGTATAGTCAGTGGTTTGAATGGGGCCCCCCTTAGTGTAGAAATGACCAAATTGAGGTATCAAGCAAGTACTGGTGGTTGGGACAGTGGATATAGCCTTTCAGGAAACGGGCCACCATAGGTTTGGTGAATACCAAATGCCCCAACTCTCCTGGGTGGAATGCCGAGATGACTGCGAGGTGTACCCTGATGGATGATCCCACCAAACTTTGCTGCTTCAGATGCAGTAGATACTCAAAAATGAATGGTATAGATGCTTGAAGTGGAAGTACGTGACGCTGCTTACACCAGCGTGAGAACCTTTTCCATTTAGCTAGGTAAGTGGCCCTGGTGGAAGGTTTCCTGCTACCAAGCAGCACCTCCCTCACCCATTCCATGCATTGACGCTCCATTGGGTTTAACCATGAAGATTCCAAGCCATGAGATAGAGGGACTGTGTGATCAGATCGGGGTAGAGCGGCAGTGCGAGCGGGGTGTCCACTGACAGCTCCAGAAGCGTGGTATACCAGTGTTGGTGTGGCCACCCTGGGGCCAGCAGAATTACCTCTGCTTTCTCCCTGCGGATCTTGAGCAGCACCTTGTGGACAAGTGGTTTTGGCAGGAAGGCATACATTAGGCTGTCTCCCCAGGGTAGCATGAATGCATCTGAGATAGAGCCTGGACTGTGGTTTTTGGAAAGAGCAAAACATTGGACACTTCTTGTTGCTCCTCATGGCAAATAGGTCTACCTGGGGAAACCCCCACCTTTGGAAGATGGAATGTATGACATCTGGATGGATGGATCACTCATGGTTGCAAAATGACCTGCTGAGGTGGTCCGCAGGCTTGTTCCGTACTCCAGGGAGATAGGATGCCTCCAGGTGAATGGAGTGGGCTATACAAAAATCCCACAACTGGAGAGCTTCCCGACAGAGGAGAGGAGTGGGCTTCGCACTGTTTGTTTATGTAAAATGTGGTGGTATTGTTGGTCGTCATTGCCACGCACTGATCCTGCATTCTGGCCTGGAAGGTCTGGCAGGCTAGATATACAGCTCTGAGCTCCTTGATATTGATGTGGAGTGAGAGCTCGACCTGTGGCCGCCAACCCTGTGTCTGTAGGTCTCCTAGGTGGGCCTCCCAAACAGAACTGACATGTCTGTTACTAGGGTCATGCAGGGATGAGGGATGCTAGACGCTTCACAGACCACGCGAGGGTCTAGCCACCAGCAAAGGGCTTCTAGAGCTTGCTCTGGTACTGTCCCTACCGAGTCCAAGCTGTCTTGACCTGGACGATAAGCTGAGGCGAGCATGCCTGGAGCAGCCTGAGCCTCAGTCCAGCATGTCTGACCACATAGGTGCAGGCTGCAATGCGACCAAGGAGACTCAGGCATCCCCTTGCAGTTGTGGTGGGATAATGTGTCTGGATAATCTGTCACTGCTAGAAATCCGGACTCTGGCAGAATTGCTCTGTCCTGTACCTATAAATTCTATTCTTTGGGTTGGTGAAAGCATGAACTTGTTCACGTTGAGGAGTCCTAGTCTCTCAAAGGGGTCTCTGAGTAGCCAGACTTGGGACTCCATCTTCTCCCTGGAGCACCACCGCAGCAGCCAGTCATTGAGGTAGGGAGAAAGGCCGCAACCACTGACACGCACTTGGTGAACGCTTGCGGGGGCCGTCAATAGACCAAATGGGAGCACCGTGAAGTAATAGTGTTTATGGCTGACCGCAAACCTCAGGAAATGTCTGGGCCAGATGAATGGCTATGTGAAAGTACGCATCTTTCATGTCGTACCTGTCTCCCGGATCCAGGGAAGGTATGATCATGCTCAGAGAGACCATGCGGAACTTCAACTTCACCATGAACTGGTTGGATCCTCTGAGGTCTAGAATGGGTCTGAGAACTCCCTTCACCTTGGGGATAAGGAAGTATCTGGAGTAGAATCTCTTGCCCCTTAGCTCCTGAGGAACCTCCTCCACTGCCCCTATGGCAAGGAGCAATTGCACCTCCTGAACAAGGAGTTGCTCGTGAGATGAGTCCTTGAAGAGTGACAGAGAAGGGGGGTGAGGGAGGGGAGGAGCAGAACTGGAGAGAATATCCCACTTCTTCCATGCGAAGCACCCAGCAATCCAATATTATTTGTGACCAAGCATGGTAGAAGTGGGACAGACGATTCAGGAAGCACTGGGAAGGATCTGGGATATTGGAGGGTACGCCATCCTCGGGCGTCCCTTCAAAATCTTTGTTTGGAGCCCAACAATGGCTTAGTTGAGCCCTGAAAATTCCACTGAGTGGCAGGTTGCCTAGGATTTAGGCAATGCAATGCCTAAGGATCTGCCCCATGTGCCTTTTTTCCCCATCTTGTAAAATAAGGATAGTGGCATTTATGATCTCTTGCAAGGTGGTTTGATCTCTCTCTGAAACATGACTACTGTATAGTACTTCTCCCCCTCCCCCCCTCAAGACTTATATTGGAATTATTTCATGATTCTATCACCAATGCTAACACTTTTTCTAAAGTTCTTTGCAGGGGTAATAAATGTTCTTTGAAATCATTTCTTCCATTAAATAAACATAAGTTCAGCACTAATGACCACTATCAACCAATGGAATAATGGACTGCATACACAATCAGCAGCTATATCTTTTCGTATTTGTTCAGTTGCTACATTATGAATAAAATCATCCAATGTTCATTGAGTAAAGCAGGAAGCAACTGTGAAATTATACCAGCTGTTACTGGAAGTCTATTGAAAACAGACTTGTTCATTTGCATTGCTTGGGTTATTTTGTCCTGCTCTTTGTCTGTAAATAAGAAAGCTACAGTATAACTCAGTGTACAATGCAGCCTTGCACTATTTTATTCCATTGTCCTCACAAACTTTAAGGCATATGATCAAAATCAATGATAAACTGAGTTCAGCAGGAAAGCACATACATACCAATTCTGAAATAAAAATGTGCACAGCAATAAAATGAATTTTGACTTCCAAGTATTTTACAAAGGATGATTCGTACTGCAGTGCCCCTCTATGGCAGGTGAATAACTACTATATTACTCTCATGTTGTAGAGAGGTTGAGACTCAATTTCTCCTTCAATCATATGACTTGGAATGGAGTTGCAACTCATGCCTCCAACTTGCAATGGTATCAGATAGGTTGACAGAGAAGAACTTGTCCCTGTGTAGTTTAACTGGTGCCATAGAATGAGTCGGTATCAAAGCTGGAATTAGAATACAGGAGTTTCTAGTTCCCAGTTCTGTACATTGAATAGAAATTATCTCCTTTTTGTTGTGGATTCAAAAGGTTTGACAGCTGCTTTAAATAGTAAGGTACCATGTGGATGAAAAATGTTGAACAGAAAAGCCTATAGTTCAGTTCTCAATGCTAGCAATGGAGATAGGAACCCTTTAATTAAAAAACAAAACCCACAAAACATAATTCTACAATGTTCATTGATAATCCAAAATATTATAGCCTGGAGTAGCTAGTAGATTTTAGTTTTTTGGATCATAACTGTAGACTCTCCTTACATTGGATGGTTGATAAATATTCCTCAATAAGGACAGCACAAGTGAGAGTTTACAGTTCCAAGTACCCCAAGATCACAGAGGGCTGGGGGGGGGGGGGTGACAGCACCCCTTAGCTTGAAGTAATAGCAGCAACTCAATGCATGGTTTCCATCATGCACAGGGGGTTACAGTTTTGTCTAATGGTTTTCAGCACCATACTATTAAAAATTGTTCCAGCACCTCTGCAAGTGTTTCTGGGATTGCTGTTAAGATGTACTAAAAGGCATCAGATATGAAACTCAAGTCAACATGTAATTGGGAATTATTTAAAAAGCCACATTAGCAAATGAACATGCTGCCTCCAAGAGAAATGAGTTTTGGCACCAATCTCTGACCAATTATAAAGCAGCATTCACTGACTGTCTATCACAGGTGGAGGCAGAGTTGCTGAGATGCAGGAGCAAATGCAGAGCCTGATCTCAGCTACACTGAAGACAGCAGAACTACTCTGGATTGATACCAGTGAGATTCCAAGTTCAGTTTAGTTCCAATTAACAGAAATGTAAAAAGTTAAGCATGTGGGGTTTCCAGATGTCTGACAGTAACAATAGTCTCACAAAATCTTTCAACGGGAAGGTTTCCAATACAGCACTCCTGAAACACATCTGAAAATAGGTTGAAAGTCTGAGTGGTCTGCACAATGGCAGTGGGGAGGGAGAGGGGATAGTTTGGTTAAGACACTGGGTGACTCCCTTTTCTTTGAAACAAGGCATGGGTACTTTTAACACCTCACCACAGATAGCAGCACAAGTCTGAAATCTCATTGGGAAATGACGAACAATTAAGTTACTTGCGATAAGTTTCTGGATTTTAGCATAATATGGTAAAATGCATAAGTAACTTAACTGTCTCCAGAGGCTGAGGCAATAAGTCAGGGGTCAGCAACCTTTCAGAAGTGGTGTGCTGAATTTTCATTTATTCACTCTAATTTAAGGTTGTGTGTGCTAGTAATACATAACATTTTTAGAATTTATTTAAAGTAAATAAGGTTTTTAAAATGTTTAAAAACCTTCATTTAAAATTAAATTACAGTACAGAGCCCCCCAGACCAGTGGCCAGGACCCAAGCAGTGTGAGTGCCACTGAAAATCAGCTCCTGTGCCGCCTTTGGGATGCATGCCATAGGTTGCCTACCCCTATGATAAGTCAAGACAGCTGGATTATGAACTTGTAGGTTCAGGGAGTCAGAATGTTGTATTCCTACAGCATCTCTGCCATTACGCTCTTTCCCTAATCAGACATAAAAAAGGATCATAACTAAAGTGTAATTTACCAGTCATTTGAGTCATTCCCCTTCCCTTTTGTCTCTTCTTAAAGCTACATTACACTCTGGATCTAATCCAGTTCCCATGGACTTCACTAAAAGTTGGATCAGGCCTCAAATGGGGCAACAACAAAGTCTTTAATATTTAAAATATTTATGAGAAAATCTGAGACATCACAGGATGGTCATGGTCCCATTTGTCTAATGTATTAAAATTCTACTAAATTTCTAGTAATCGTATATTTGCTCAGTTTCCACAGCTACTAGTAAGCCTCCTCCCCACTGCCATACTCTCTCATGCATACAATACTGATTTGAGAATGAGCTGAAGAATATTTGAGTCTTTTATACATTACCAGATAAAGATCAGAAAAAATTAATGTGCACTAGTTGATAGAGAAATTAGGTTGAAAATTTCAGTCTACCCTGTACCCAGAGCAGGTTTCAGTATAATATTACTTCTAGATGTTGACCTGCAGTTTTGTTTAAGTTTAAAATTAATAAATTTATTTTCAAAACTGGTTAAACTAATAGTAATCACATTTTATCAGAAAAGAGTAACTTTATTATGCTTGTTATATAGCTATAGGGAGAAAAATCAATGAGACCACTAACATTTTATTGCAATAAGGAAATTTTAATAGAGTAACTGTTTAAATGTTCCACTAAATATAAATAAAATTGTTCCCATTAAAGTCATCCTACTAGACAGGCATATAAGTTATGAAGTTTAAGTCAAAACCAGTAAGGGGAGTAAAAACAACTTACTCTGAAACACTTTGATTTTAAAAGTAGCCACATATCTTAAGAGAACTGAATGCTGGTCAGTACCTTCATTATTTCCATATCTATGTTTGGACCCTGTGTCTGTTTTGGAAGTGTGTATGCAAAATGTCACATGTCCACTGATTCTTTTTCTTTTTTGTTGTTGAGTGGCTACAATTTGATATGCCAGCATCTCCTATCTAACCCTAAAATAATTTTTAAAATAAGTACAGTGAATTTAGTATTTGTGGACATGTCTAATAGAATTGGGCAGTGAAATGCTTTCTGTCCACAGAACAGCTCCCACCAATAGTGCACCCTTTCTCATGTTACCTTGTCAATGTGTCTCAGAGCTGAGCACTGCAAATTAGGGTTAAGGGTAATTAGGGGTTCAATGTGTACATGAGCTGGATGTTCCATCCACTTCACAAAGTTCCTTTTTAAAAGGTGATATATGAACCAATAAAGTTTGGGAGCCAGTGGATTAGAAGATAGCTTAACTAGGCACGGAAATGGAACTATGAACTCTCCTGCCAGGGTTGGTAAGGGTTTTGAGATCTAGACACCTGTCTAACTAGGAAATGGCCTGCCATCACAAGCTCATTTCAAATAGGTCACTGCACAGACAGCAGGTGACCGCTTTACTAAAAAGGTATTTAATATTATTCCAACTTAGAATGATTAAACTTAATTTTCTCAACAGGATTATTAAGATGTCATTTCATTTTAGTTGGGGAAATAGAGATACATTCATTGCCCTAAAGGCTTCAAAACAGGGATAGCCCAATTACTTGGAAAAATGCTGGACCTTATTTTCAAATACTAGTAAAACCATCTTCAGCTGAAGTATTACACTTCCCCCCCACACACACACACTCTTCAGGTGCTGTTCTCCAACTGGCTTTTAAAAACTAGACAGAGGCCAAATATCAGTCTGTCTTGATTTTAATTCACTGAACTCAATGGGAGTTTCACTTGAATAAAGACAAAATTTAGCTTCAGCGTAGACTACAAAATGGTTTTACCACCCTGCATTTTATAGTAAAAGCAAGGGTTCCGTGCTGTTCTTTCTCATCTGAAAGGAAGATGCATGTGTACCATTTTATATATGATAATAGGGGGTGTTTAGGGGTGCACTGAGATACAACACAGAACCAAATAGCTAAAGACTGTTGTACACAAAGGCTGCAGTTCAGTTCCCAATGCTAGCAACGGAGATTGGAACTGCAAGCATGGCAGACATCAGCTTCTGCCTGAAGGCAGTGTGGTGTTGAAAAGAGTTGCTAAACTGAGTGGAGAGAGGAGTTTTGAGCCAGTGTACTATCCCATTACACATGCACATCTAAGGTAATGGATGGTAGTGACGGATCTGTTAAAACAAGTCACTGTAAACACCAGAAACACACAAATGTCAAAGTTTGCCAGGGAACAGGTTAATAAAAATTTCATCTGTATCAATAGAAAAATGCATAACAGATCCAATCTCTGTTCCCCATACAATAAATATTCAGAAGTAGTATGCAGATTAGACCATATCAATGCACATGTAAAATGTATATATTTGCACAATCAGAAAAATTAACATCTTCATTCAAAACACTGGTAATGGAAAAGAGCAATTCAAGAAAAAAAAATTTGTCAACTATTGAAAATTCAAGCAACAACTAGCATTCTTTCCTCACAGTGATGTCAGGGAGGAATATCATCTGTATTCACTATTTCAATTGGTCTGAAATTGAATGATTCAGAGGAATTATGTCATCTTAACTTTTTAAAATGCTTATATAACTAAACACAAAATGTCCTCCAACAGTCTAGCAAATAAGAGATGTGTGAGACAAACTGAACATTCAAATTGCTTCAACAGTTTTGAAAACTATTTGATCTTGGTCATCTTTTGAATTAGCTTTTTTGTTATCTGTACTTCTGAACAAGTGAATACTCTCAAGATGTACCTACTCATCAGTTAATATAGTACTCCAGTTTCTGAATATAGAAAATGTTAAGATTAACATTAAGGCATACAGACTGCTGTTATCTGCTTCTGTTTAATAAGGATCAATTTACTCACTCAAAAACATGGAATGTTGGCAGGAAACTAAAGCTCCTGGGACAAATCTACCAATCACAAACAGATTCTGTGAGGTCCTCCATCTTGCATTTCTCTGATAAATACACCCTGAAATGGTTTCAATTATACAAATTGAAATTTGGATAAAACTTCTAAATAATAAGTAACAGTTAAAATAAAAAGGGTTGCTTTATTTTAAAATTACGTACAGAATCATTTCTTCTTGAATTATGATAGTGGGGGAAGTGAGGGGGAAAAGACGACAGCCATAGTTTCCAAACTATGCTGTTCCCTTTGCCTCCTCGAGATGACATCTTTCTCTGAACCAGATGTACAAAACAGTTTGGATTTCTTAAGTTGGTGGTACACAATTTGTACACAACTGAAAACACTGCTGCCAAATAAGCACTACCAGCTTGTATGTCTAGCAAAATACTTTAAAATTACCTTCTGCTAAAACTAGTTGTCTTAAAGTTTTTTCTTACAATTTTATAAAAATCAAGAAGAACGTCAAGAGAGCCATGAGCTAAGAAGTGCTTTACTTAACTAGCTATCAAATGAATATACTAGGAATAATGTGAGATTTGGTCATTCAACTTTTACCATTTTACAAAGCTATTTTGAGTAGGCTATACTTACTGAAAAGTTATGCAAGTACCAGAAAATGACAATAGGGAAACTATGTTCTTCTGTATGTTTTGACAACTATCTAGACAAATTATAGAATCTGACAGAAAACTTGTCAAATTGACAAAAAACTTTTGTAAATGTGTTTTAATGACTTCAGATTGTACCAAGTAATCAAGCTAATAGTTTTTTAAAAATGAAGAAACTAGATATAAAACTGTTTGGATAACGTGTATTTCAAACAAATGGAAAGAATGTTACTGTAACTACATTTTGGTGATCAGCCAATGAAGAAAATCCAATTGTTTTGCACATATTCAGTCTCAAAACTACAGTGAGTTAGGATTTTTCATGTAAAGGCCTAGTTTCTTCTTCCTCTTCCTCCTCCTCCTCACAATCTCCTTCATCTGTTTGCTGTTCAAGTTCCTCTTTTGTGATCATTTCAAAATCATTTCCATTTCCATTGCTATGCTGGGATCGGTCATCCTCACGCCTATCACTGTCTGTGTCTGAATGCCGCTCTCCTCCAGAGCCATCTGCTCCTGAGTTGCCTGTTGCTTCGACTTTTCCATCCTCATTTTCTTTTTTCTCACTATCTGATTTCTCCTCACTGTCAGACTTCAGCTGCTTTTTGGACTCTGATTTCTCCTCTTTCTTTGAGTCTGCTTTTGGTCCCTTGTATTCGTGTGTGTACAGGGGCCTGAAGGAGTCAATGAAACCCACATCTGCTGTCAGATTTGGCAAAAACCAGAAGTGATGCCTTCCTCCAGTTATCAGCCAAATAATGAGGAAGAGAATGCAGCGGGCTGTAAGGAGAGAAAGCCCAAATATTTTATATAAATATTTACAACATATAATAACCGTGTTCATTAGATGCCTCTCCCCTGCTGTACTCAAAATCAAGTTGAGGACAGACAAAACACACAAAATACAAATGAAACCAAATCCCTGAGCTAGAAGGATGGGTCTAACAGCATGTTCTGATACTTAGTGGTGGTGACCAAGAAGGCGGCAAAGGCGGAAATTAAAAGGTGCCATCTTTCAACACCCTCCCAAAAATAAAAGTCTGATACGAAGTTGGATGATAAAAGTTAGAAACGGTAAACAGCTAATAGACAGAAAAGTCTGTTCCTCTGCAATGGGATACAATCATTTGATCTTAGCCAAAGACCAAGTTTTCTCTATTACAGTTTGTAAGTCTCCATGAAAAATAAGAGGGTCAGTGATTTCCCATCTGCATTTTTAAGCACTATTTTGCTCAGCTACACGCCATGCAAGTCAAAAAGCAAGCTTGATTACCTGCATCCAGCTCCTCAAAGGTAATTAAGCTCCTAACTTCCACTGATTTCAGATGTGAGGATCTGGACCCAAATCCTTAACAGGTGAGGCCTGGTCTACACTACGTGTTTATACGAATTTAGCAGCGTTAAACCAATTTAACCCTGCACTCATCCACACGAGGCCCTTTATATCGATATAAAGGGCTCTTTAAACTGGTTTCTGTACTCCTCCCCGACGAGAGGAATAGCGCTGAAATCAGTATTGCCATGTCGGATTAGGGTAAGTGTGGTCGCAATTTGACGGTATTGGTCTCCAGGCGGTATCCCACAGTGCACCATTGTGAGCGCTCTGGAAACGAATCTGAACTCGGATGCACTGGCCAGGTAGACAGGAAAAGCCCTGCGAACTTTCGAATTTCATTTCCTGTTTGCCCAACGTGGAGCTCTGAGCAGCACAGGTGGCGATGCAGTCCCAAATCCAGAAAGAGCTCCAGCATGGACCGTACGGGAGATACTGGATCTGATCACTGTATGGGGAGGCAAATCTGTTCTATCACAGCTCCATTACAGAAGACGACATGACAAAGCATTTGAAAAAATCTCCAGGCTATGATAGACAGAGGCCACAGCAGGGATTCAGCACAGTGCTGCGTGACAAGCGTAACGGAAAGCCAAAGAATCAAATGGATGCTCATGGAGGGAGGGAGAGGGGACTGAGGATTTGAGCTATCCCATAGTCCCCGAAAAGCATTTGCATTCTTGGCTGAGCTCCCAATGCCTGTAGGGTCAAAAACATCGTCCCAGGTGGTTCAGGGTATATCTTGTCAATTTACCACTCCTCCCCCCGTGAAAGAAAAGGGAAAAAAATCGTTTCTTGCCATTTTTCAATGTCACCGTATGTCTACTGCATGCTGCTGGTAGATGCGGTGCTGCAGCGCTGAACAGCAGCATCCCCTCCCCTTCCTTTCCTGATGGCAGACGGTACAAAATGGTGGAAAACCATCATCATCCCATGAATGCTCCTGGCTGGCCTCGGTGAGGTCAGCTGGGGACGCCTGGGTAGAAATGGGAATGACTCCCTGTCATTCCTGGCACAGTGCAAAATGCTGGGTAACCGTCCTCATCATAGCAGCTGGAGCCTGAGCTCCATCAGCCCCCACTCCCCCCCGCCTTCGTGTCTAAAGAAAAGATTCTGTACTCCCTGGACTACCATAGCAGCTGGAGGCTGCCTCCCCCTCATTTTATCTCGCTAAAAACTCAGTGTTTCTTATTCCTGCATTCTTTATTACTTCATTACACAAATGGGGGGGGACACTGCACGATAGCCCAGGAGGGGTGTGGGAGGAGGGAAGCAATGGGTGGGGTTGTTGCAGGGGCACCCCGTAGAATGGCATGCAGCTCATCATTTCTGTGGGATCTCTGGGGCTCTGACCCAGAGCGGCTGTGCTCTCTGGCTCTCTACTAGACTTGCCCCATATTCTAGGCAGGACTGACTCTATTTTTAGACAAAACATAAAGAAGGGAATGACCCGGGGAGTCATGCCCATTTTTGTCCATGTGCCCCCAGCCAACCTCAGCGAGGCCAGCCAGGAGCACCCATGACAGCAGCAGACGGTACAAAATGATTGATAACCATCATCTCATCGCCAATTTACAATGGCAGACAGTGCAATAGGGATGGTAACCATCTCTGCTACCTTGCAAAGGCAAATGAATGCTGCTGTGTAGCACTGCAGTACCGTGTCTGTCAGCAGCATCCAGTACACATACAGTGACAGTGACAAAAGGCAAAACGGGCTCCATGGCTGCCATGCTATGGTGTCTGCCAGGGCAATCCAGGGAAAAAGGGCACGAAATGATTGTCTGCCGTTGCTTTCACAGAGGAAGGATTGAGTGATGACATTTACCTAGAATCACCCGCGACACTGTTTTTGCACCATCATGCATTGGGATCTCAACCCAGAATTCCAATGGGCGAGGGAGACTGCGGGAACTATGGGATAGCTACCCACAGTGCAACGCTCCAGAAATCGACGCTAGCCTCAGTACATGGACGGACACCACAGAATTAATGTGCTTAGTGTGGCCGTGTGCACTCGACTTTATACAATCTGTTTTACAAAACTGGTTTATGTAAAATTGGAATAATCCCATAGTGTAGACATAAAACCGAGAACATGACTCAGGGTATTTCTTTTGCAAGTGCCTATGTGTTGGTCCTGAGCTATTCCTTTATGGTATTGCATCTAATTCTGCCTAGAAGGCAGGTGGCCAAAATGCAGGCCTCTGATATCAAGATGCAACACATACCCGAATGTGACAAGCTGTTTTACTTTCCTTTGTATTCTATCTACAAGCAATCCCCATAAGTTTATAAGTAACACACTGTTTCTAGGTCTGGGTGATTCCACCTCTCCCAAAAACCTGAACTGGCTTTTCAGGAGGAAGGACATTCTGTGGCCAACAAGAAGCACTGCCTCTAATTTGTAGATGATGGTCCTTTCCCTCCTCCCTGTTGTCTCAAACTTTCTCTCTTCACCTTGGCCACTGTTTCTCCTCCAGTTTAAAGACCCCACCCACCATGACCGCCTTTATCTCATCTCCCAACCTTACTAACATGTCTCACATTAGAGCCGCTGCTACTATCTAGTGCCTAAAACAAGAGTGAAGCAGCAAAAGAAGTCTAACACGAACAGTGGACCAGAGAGCTCTGATAAGACAGAGCGATTGTGCTGTCCTAAGGACTATGATCTCCACTATGCAAGATCAAGAGTGCACACCCTGGTGTAAGCCTGCAGCCTGAAATGAACCCTGAGGAACACTTTTTTCCAGTGCCACAATAGTGACATATAGTGGCCATTAAGGAATTACATAAGATTAATCTTTGGCGGTGGTCCCCAAACTTTTCCTCTCTTACTGCCCCCCCATTACCAGTAATGAAATGTGTCCACAGTCCCCTGGCCAGGAGCAGGGCTGTGGTGGGGAGGTCAAGCCGGGGCTGGGAGCAGAGCTGAGGGCAGAGTGGGGCTGGGAGGCACTTTCTTCCCTGTGGGAGCTGGCCTGGGCTCCCCCAGACATTCCTCTGCCCTCCCCAAAGGGGTGTATGCCTCACAGATTGGGGACCACTGGTCTATGGCTATTTTAAAAAATAGGGGTAAAATTTTCAAAAGTTAAACTGACTGACAGATTTAGGAGCCTAAGTACTTATTCCACTTTTACAGGTTAGACAGGGTTCTAAGTCACTTGGACACTTCTGAAAATTCTACCCTGCTTGTCCTGTGCATCTAATTTCTATTGATAACAAATGACACTTACCAACAGCAAGGAGGAGAATACTGGCTACAAAACAGCCTGCGCCTACGCTGAGGTAATAAACACCTACTCGCATCTCTGCAGGCCAAAGCGGGAAGAGAGTTGCAGCTATAACCGCAATCACTAAAAATGAAAATAAAAGTTTGAGAAACATGGATAAGATACCAATTAAAGGGCTATAGTGGTCTGGTGTTGTTGCCTGTAGTAACATTTGTACAGCACTTTGACCAAGCATCAGTAGCATAGCGAGGGGCGAACGGGGCAGTGGCCACTCCCCCATTGAGCACAAGTGGCGTCTTGTCAATTTCTTGGTGCCTTTGTACTAACCCGGGGGAGCAATTTAAAACAAACAAACAAAAAAGACGCCACCCATTGCAGCGCTTTTATTTTACTTACCCAGCGGCGCTCTGTGTCTTCGGCGGCGGGACCTTCACTCGCTCCGTGGGTCTTCGGCAGCATTTCAGTGCCGGGTCCTTCAGTGCCACCGAAGACACCTAGAGCGAGTGAAGGGCCTGCCGCCGAAGATACAGCACACCACTGGGTAAGTAAAAGCGCCGCAGTGGGTGGCACCTTTTTTTATCACTCCCCGTTCCCTCCACCTGGCTACACCACTGCCAGGCATTCCCATTATTTGATTGCCATTCAGAAACAGAGTAGGATTTCTCTTGGCCCACAAATACACATATATCAATGACCAGCTTAGGCCATAAAAGCCCAATAGAACATGCTTAAGTTTGGAGAGCAAGTGAATATTCCCACCCTTTCATTTTTTGCTTGTTTTTCAGTCCCCACCCTCACCTCCCTTGTCTTCCTTAGAGTTATGCAGTTTCTGCTCTCCTGCTATTTGCTGAAGTCTACAAGATTGCATAAGCACGTAACTGGCTCCCAACACCACTTTAGAAGCTAAGCACATTACCTTTCAACGTCCTAAATATATCATGGTCATATAAATTATATCATCTCCATAGAGAATTGTGCTGATAGATATGATATGAACATAACTGGGAGCCAGCAACTCCTACATTCTAATGCCAGCTCTGACACGGACTTACCCATGTGGCCTCGCCTTGGCAGGTCACTTCAACTCTCTGCCTCAGTTTTCCTCATCTTATAATTGGATTAAATAATATTTACCTACCTCAGGGAGGGTTTGAAAAGATGATTTGTATAATTCTCAAGATAAAAAACACCATATAAGTAGTAAGTATTCCCTGGTAAGTGTAGACAGAATCCAATATACAAAGCATACTGTAGACAACATCCCCACCAGCTGTAGCATGTAACATGATTAGGCCCTCTATGTACTGATCAAAAATATTTATCCATCTACCTTAGGTATTTCCAAGATGCCCATCACCATAGTGGTTAGGCATAAAGTGTCAACACGATTCTCTAGAAAGGTGCTACCATGACTTCTAAAATCAAGGAGGTTGGGTGCCTTTTAGGCCGTAACTTTTTCCATTTCCCCATTACACAGCAGCAGCTAATGAAGAAGAATAGACCAGTGTGTAAACATTAAAATTGATCCAGACTGTTAAAAAAAAAAAAAAAAAAAGGCTTGGGCCAGTGATCTACATAAATAATAAGGGGAGGTGGAAGGGCAAGGGTATCAATGGTGAGTGTTCAGTACCTATTAAGGACACAATCTATTAGTGTTAAGTAATTGAAATCTACAGATCAGTTAGTAGGTGTAACTGTAAGTGAGATGCAAATTGATAAAAATGTTAATTCTGTGTCTGAATCTGAGAGAATAATAAGGAGCCTCACTATTCTGAGGTTTTTACTGCATGCACCTTTTCTCTTGTTGGTACCCAGGCTGAAGCAGGTATCAAATTAGAGCAAAGTGTAAACACTAAAAGGTTTGTCCATGGGAAAGAGACAGATGTCTTGAGGAACATTAACATCTATTCTTACTTACCAAGAACAAGTCCCATGGCAAATGTTTTAAAATGAACTGGGTCATAGATCCACACATACACCTGCAGTAAGAATAATCAGGTTAAAATTAACAAATGATATTCCCAAATAAAGATCTTTGGTGAAAGCTTTCAGATTTGTTTCCTCATCTGCATGTTTCTTTATTACCATATTACTCTAGTACTATGTTACATTCACCACCAGGTGCCACTCTGCCCTCCAAGTCAGCACTGCACCATGGTACAGCATTGTGGTGAGGGGCACTGCATTGCTGGAGGTTCCGTATTTTTGGATGAGACATGAAGCCAAGGTCTATGTCAATTCTGCTCAGTGAAGTAGCTGCAGAAGCAGATATATACCACCCCTTTAAGCCTACACAAATTGCCTCGGCAATGCACTGACCTTAATCTGACTCAGTGAGCAGAAGGCCTAACACAGTACTTTTATTGGAGAAGGATGTATAATATAAATATTTAATATTACACTGGTGCCATATCTTGTCAGGCACAAGGATGAAGGATGGGAGCTTCCAGCATCTGATAAATGCTCCTTTTTAGAATATATTGTTCACACCCTGGTATGTGTTGGTGCCTTTATTTAAAATATTTTAATGATTTTAATGACTTACTAGTATTATTTACTCCTGAGGGCATTCTGTGCCAAAAAATTAAAAATTCTGCGCACAGTATTTTAAAATTCTGCAAATTTTATTTGTCAGATAAATGTGGAGGCTCCAGCACGGCACTGGGGAGCACAGGCCACTGGCTGCACAGAGGTGGGAGATCACTGTGCAGTCCCACCCAGGACACAGACTTAGCTGCGAGGCTGCACCCCACCCTGACACTGCACAAGGACTGGGCCTGCCCCAGAAACATCCCAGGACCATGCCTCTCAGTGCCACGTGCACCAGGTGTGAGCAGGCAGGCACGCGCAGCAAAGCAGGATCCAAGTGTGGAGGGGCTTGGTGTGGGTTCTGTGTGGAGGCACTGTGGGTGTGGGCGGCTCTGTGGGGGACCTGGGTGCACAGGCGCTTGTTGGGAGGGGGGTTCTCGTTGCAACAGTAATGGGAGTCTGCAGAGGGGTCCAGGTGAAGGTGGTTGGGCTCAGCAAGGTGGGGACCCAGGTGCAGGTGGCTCGTTGGGATAGGCCAGGTGCAGGGGGAATGGGGCTTGTTGGGATTCTGGGTGTGGGGGGAGGAGGCGTGGCAGGAGGGTCTGGGTATGAGGGGGTCTGGATGCATGGGGGTTGGATGCATGTGGGAGCAGCTCCCTGTACAGGGATTTCTCCCTCTGCAGCTGAGGAGCAATGGATGCAGAAAGCAGGGAGTCTGCAGAGCTTCCTACAGCCAGGGGAGAAATCTGGGGGTGGGTCTAACACAGCCCTAGATGCCATGCAGGGGAAGAGGAAGTCCTCCCCAGCCCAGCTGGGACTAACAGCTGAGCGCAGTGCAGGGTAAAAGCCACCAGCTGGGGTCTTCCCCAGTCCCACCCTCTGCCCCACAATGATTTACCTCTGTGCCAGCTGCCCTGGGTACCCAAAACATATTGCTGGGGAGAGTCGCATGACCGCTCTTGTGGCTTCCCTGTCAGAAAGTCATTTTTTCTGCGAGGAAGAAAATAAATCTGCGGGGGACATAAATTCTGCACATGTGCAGTGGCACAGAATTCCCCCAGGAGTATATTATTTCCCATTAATAATACATAGCCCTTTACACTTTCAGCATCTTACAAATATTAATCCTCACAGCTCCATCAGAGGTAAAGAAAGGAAAGTTACTTTCATCTGGCTTAGTTGAAAATACCATTTTAGTTGTATATGTCTATTTAGGGCTTGAAGTTTAGCATGAGACTGGCATAAACTTCCCTAGCTCTCAAAGACTGACATTTTCCAGTGCTAGTAGTTCTCTCATTTACTGAACAACCACTGGTGCCTCAATGGCCCACTTGAGCATTCATTTGTAATGCTTTAATGAGTGGGAAGCATGGAGTTCTCTAACCTCTAAGAATCATTTGTGAGCAAAAAGTTAGCTAAATGGACAAAAGGTAAGTCATCAAGGGTTCATCTCCCAACTGTAAGGAAGTAGGAACACATCAAAGGATATCTTCAGAGAATTACAGGTAAATAATTTCCCCTTCTTTTAAGCAACAAAATCACTTTCCGGAATGGATTCCTAGAAGTGTTACTTCTTAAAAGAAGCTTTAGCCAATAATTTATGAAAGATGTTTTCTCTAGGAGTTCACATTAGGTAACAGACTCATGGAAATGAAAGAGCCCCAGAAATAATACTAAATCAAAGTGTTTATGGAGCTTTGGAGGTATTGGCCAGGAAGCCATAACTTCCAGTAAAAAACAAACTCACTCATGTTCCCAAAGGGAACAAATATACTGCTCTAGGTGCCAAGAGGCACCCAGGAGAAAGAGATCAAGGGAAAACAGACATCAAATCAGGAGGCTAAAAAGAAGACAAATGTAGGAAGGTAAGGTAAGGGAGATCAGTTCTATTTGATAAGCTCAAACAAATGGCAATTAGGAGTAATAATTTATACCCAGTACAGTGTCATCTTAATCCCCACAGCTGCATCACATTGTACCAAAAGGTGTTCATGGGAACTACACAATCCACTTGAACCCCGAATTCACTCACTCTGAGGAAAAAGCTTCTTATCAAAGTGCGGAATACTTTGAACTAGTGTGATTAATGAATGCCATTAAAGCCAGATAGCATCTTCATCTAGCAGTGAAGACTCAAAGTACCTGACAGCAGTAACTGGTGACCTTCACAGCTGAAAAGAAGGTGACCGTTACGTCAACTGCATACCAGACATATACAAACCCACTACTGTAGGTACTCGCCAATTTTGTAAGGAAAGTTTCTCTCGATGTATAGTATGCAGGACAGGCAGAGAACTGGAACCAGTCATAACAGTCACAGTCCTAATGGGACACTCCTTTGCTGAACACCGTCAGAAAGGAATTTAAGGAAATATTCCAGGGGCCAATGAGACACAGCAGTTGGTCTATGTATGAGACACATTTCCCTCTGTTTAAATGGGTAAAATCACTGAGAAGTACAGAAATTCCCTCTTGTCTCAAGATAGAAGTGCAAGGGCAGGAATCCAGACGGTATGGTATCATTAGAGAAGTAAATCATCTGATTTAAAGAAGAGGCAAGTGAGGCACGGAGAGGTTAAATAACTTAAGGCCACACAGAAAGTTGGTGGCAGAGTCTAGTTTAGAATTCAGGCGTGCCTGACTCCCAGTCCCATGTTCAGACTATGAGGCTTCTAGATGGCAACCACTTTGGACTCCCTTCCCTGTAACTGAATTTGAAGTATTTAAAAATACTTCAATATGCCCTACTAGCAAGAGAGGCCAGCAAGTTTCCACCCATGCTGGTAACGATTAAAAGGGCAGAAGGAAAAAGTCTGGAGAAATTAATCCGTTTCAGTATTTTATTGTCAATGTACTGGTCATCGATAAATACAGGAAGTGCAGAAATAAAAGTTACACACAAACCTCACCTCATTTCCATCCAGAAAAACTTGATCTTCATGGGGCTCAAGTTTAAATTTTCTCTTGGTTTCCTTTTTCTTGGGTGTTCCTGGGTTCTCATCCTAAGAACATATATCAATAATGAAACAGAAGGAATAATTAAAAATGAATTTAGAGACTGTAAAAGGCCCCAGATTCATAGGTCCCATTTTGAAATTTTGGCTGCCCATATATCATTATTACAAAAGTTGCTTTTGAGTGCTGAACAACAAGAATACTACTGCAGAAGCACTCCCCATTTTGAATCGAACAACCTTACCCTTTAAAAACTAGGTTTTCCCCAGTAGTTAGTAGTATCTGCTAATAGATTTGATTGTCTTTTTTTTTTGGGTTGCACTTACCTTCTTGCACTCTTCTTTCTCACCATCCTTTCTCTTTTCCTTCTCTTTCTCCTTCTTAGTCTTTTCATCTTTGCCACTTTCCTTCTTGCTCTTTTTCTCATCCTCTTTCCCACTCTCAGTCTTTCCTTTCTCTTTTTCTTTTTTTGTGTCCTTATCAGGCTTCATTTTCATCACTTTCAGTGCTCGGTGAAAGAACTGTTTCTTTAGGAGTCTTACAATAAAAAGGTTATATTACTAAATCATTTAGGAGTTACTGGTGTGGTTATATGTTTAGAACACAATTATGTTATTGGATATCTGCGACAGCATGATGCAAAGACGGTGTCACACCAAGCGGGACTGGTTATTAATAAACATAGTGGGCCTGATTCTCCTCTGCCTCACACCTGTGTGCCTTCTTTGTAGGCCTGTGCAAAGTGGGAGTAAAACCTCTACCTTCCTGATTTGGCTGCATTTTGCAGAGATGTAAATGACAACACCAGGAGCAAGAGAGAGGAAAATCGGGTACATTGTTTAAATTATTTTTCTTACATCCTCTCATTTGATACACTTCCTTTCAATATTTCTCTTTAATTACATGTCAACATTTCTCATAGCAGCAGGAGATACGGGAAGTGGACATACAACTTACCAGGCTGTGTGGTTCAGAGCTGTAGGTTGACCCAAGATGTACTAATGCAACCAAGATAACACACTTAAGACAACCACATTCTGTGCAGTCCCAAACAGAAACTTGGTGCCAAGTGAGGGGAAAAGTGTTGGGGAGACTTTTACATCTGAGAAACCAAGTACACCTCTACCCCGATATAACGCTGTCCTCGGGAGCCAAAAAATCTTACCGTGTTATAGGTGAAACCGCGTTATGTCAAACTTGCTTTGATCCGCCAGAGTGAGCAACCCTCCACCCGAGCACTGCTTTACCGCATTATATTTGAATTCGTGTTATATTGGGTCACATTATATCGGGGTAGAGGTGTATTTGCCAACTGAGCTAGCCAGAGCATAAAATACTGTGGTCATGGCCTCTGCCATGACAAGGGCAGGTCAGGCTGGGGCTGCAGGAGGAAGGGATTAAAACACCAGAGAATCTGGCCCTTACTTTGTGGTCTAGTTAGTTTGAATTGTTGCCATTGCTTCACCCAGTAACTGATTCTCGTCCTTTCATTTAAACTATTAATTATTATTATTATTACTACTACTACTACTACAACAACAACAGATCAGGTACCTTTGTCAGAACTATTTACGTAAATATTTTACAAGGAAAGAAATCAGCTGAACTACTTCATTGGAAAAAATATATGCAGAATGATGTTAAAGTAAAACACACAGCTGGAGGCACAACAAAAATTAAACAGAAAAGAAAAAGCATGGTTTCATTCTTTTTTCCTTTTTAAGGCAGAGTAACTTTACTAAGAATATGTTTGAAAAATAGTCCAGTTCTGCTAATCTGATCCTAAGATACACTGCTTTTAGCCTGACCCTGCAGTTCCTATGCACATAAACTCCCACTAAAGCCAGTAGGAATATTTAATGTAAAATGGCAGGAGAATCAGGTTCTCAACCCCTTATTCAAAAGAAAGACAAAAATGTTACTTACCTTACAGTAACTGAAGTTCTTTGGGATGTGTTTTCCACATGGATTCCACTCTCGGTGCATATGTTCTTCATGCCTGTAAGACTGGATTCTTTTGGCCAGCAAGTGCCCATTGGGGCCTAGATCGCCTCACTTTTCATCCCTCCCCCCCTGGAGGCATCAGGGTGATGCGATCCCAACCCTGGTGCTTAGCCAAAACAGAATCCCAGAAGAGTAGGACTTTAGTAGCAAGAAAGGAGGGCAGGGTGTGGAATTCACCTGGGCAAACACATCTCAAAGAACCAGTTACTATACCGTAAGGTAAGTAAGCTCTCTTTCTTTTAGTGATTGTTCACAAAGATTCTACACTTGGTGAGTAACAAACAATCCAGTTGCTTGTAGCTGTCCTACTTAAACAAAAACGGCAAGACGGCCCTACCAAGATACGCATCCATTCTGAAAGCCTTTACCATGGAATAAGCGTCCCCACAATAACGGTCTGAATCTCCAACCCTTCAAGCTGATGTAATGGCAACTAAAAAGGCAGTCTTCACTGATAGCAACCTGTTCCCTATACCACCTAAGGACTCTAAAAGGAGACCCATCAATCCTGTTAAAACTTTACTGAGGTCCCAAGAGGCAGATGACTCCTGAACTGGAGGGAGCAAAAAAATAAAACTAATGAATAGGGCCATTAAGGAATCTAGCTACTCTAGGATGGAAAAAATACAGTTTGGCCCTGGATACCAGGGTGATGTGCAGATATTATTGCTAGATAAACCCTGATGGAAATAAGAGGAAGCTAAAGTGGTTTCAGGCCTAGTAAACAGCCCAATTAGTTGAAATGAGAGTTGACGACCACAATAGTTTAAGATCTTTTTTGTGGAAGAAGATGGCTCTTGCTGACCAGAAATCTAACAAGACTTCTATGAACTCTCTGCTTTGAGTCAGTGTGGCAAAGAAAATTAAGGCTACTTTAATCAAGTTGGTCACTTGTTGCAGTGATTTTTCGTGGATCAACCCATCATTGGGATATTGGTAGACCTGGATCCCTTCTCTCCTTAAGTGAGCTGCTACAACTGCCAAGTCCTTGAACAGTACTGGTGCTGTGGAAAGAACAGAAGACAAGACACTGTACTGGTAATGAAATGTTCCTACTGGAAATCTGAGGTATTTCCTATGAGCCAGATATACGGATATCTAAAAATAGGTGTCTTGAAAGGTTAGAGCCATGAAAGTCTTGAGGATCTAATGGAGGCTCGAGTCGTCATCCTGCGCCTGAAATGGTGGATGAAGTTGTTGAGACATCAAAGGTCCAAAACAGGATGCGAGCCACCTTTCTTCTTTGGAATGAAAATATAATGTGAATAAGAACTCCTTCCCTTGAACTTAAAGGGCACCTCCTTTCACTGTTCAGAGATGCAGGAGAAAAACCAACTCTTGCTTCAACAGTAGAAGAGGAATGGAGAAGGTACCTGAAGGGTAGTAAGCAACTCGAACTGCATGCAGTACCTCTCACTGACAATCTCTCACACTCACTGGTCCACAGTGATCCCAGCCCAGGCTTCCCCGAAAAAGGAAAGGCAGTTTCCAGAAGGGCTCAACTATGGCATGAAAACAGCTGTTGAGAGGAAGACATTGAGTGCATTGTAGCAGAGGAAGGAGCGATGGGTTGTCTATTCTGGAAGCTCTGCTTCTCCCTTACTCACTCCAATGCCCTCAGAAAGTTATAACTGTATGAAGCAGAGCGATTATGTGGGAATCTTGAGGTCTGGTTTGCTTTCTTCTTGGGGCTGAGCTGTACAAACCCAGAGAATTCTCTGACTCAGGAGTCCTTTAACAAGTGGAGGGCCTCATCCATTTTTTATTAGTGTTTTGGACCTTTCCAATTCCGAACCACCACCAATGTGATCATGGTGCATGTGAACATATCAGATACATCCAAAGCAGTCTACAGGGAAGTTAAAGCTATCAGCTGCACCTCTAGCAAGATGGATTTTAATTCTTCCTTATGCTCCTGCAGCAGTCTTTCCATAAACAGAGAGAATTTGTTCCAGTTCAGATAGTTATATTTTGCCAAAAGCTGACAGTTGGGAGATTGAAAGAGAAGACAACTTTTCTGCTGAACTGATCCAGTTTCTTAGGATCCTTTTTCCTTGGTGATGTTTTTGGAGGCCCTTTCTGCTTCACTATGACAAGTGAATTTGGCACTACAGGAATGGCATAGTGGGTCAGACAAATGGTCCATCTAGCCCAATATCCTGTCTCGGGCAGTGACCAGTGCCAGATGTTTTAGAGGGAATGAACAGAACAGGACAATTCTGAGTGATCCATCTCCTGTCATACAGTCCCAGTGCCTGGCAGCTGGAGGTTTAGGGACACCCAGAGCATGGGGTTGCATCCCTGATCATCTTGGCTAAAAGCCATTGATGGACCTGTCTTCCATGAACATATCTAATTTTGAACCCAGTTATACTTTTAGCCTTCCAATGAGTTCCACAGGTTGACAGTGTGTTGCATGAAGAAGAACTTCCTTATATTTGTTTCAAACCTGATGCCTATTAAGAAGCAAATAAAAATACTTGAAACCCTTATGAGGACCTTCATACTATCTATCCACGCTTTTGTAAGTGGCAGGTATCGATGCTGGAGCCTGCCACAAGTCCACTGCAGGTTCTTATAATCCCTTGTTAATAAGCATAGCGTCTACCAGACATGGAAGGGTGCAGAATGTCTAGCAGCTTTTGCAATTTCTCCTGCAGTAATTTCTGCGGGATGTCAAGGGCCTTTGCCATACATTTCTTCAGTTTTGGAATGCTTGAAAGTCATCTTTTGGACAAGGTAGAGAGATTGGCTACCATATCAGGAGAGGAGGATGAAATTGTTGCCGGGATCAACTGTTCCTCTACCCCTGCCTATTGTAGCCTTCTCCGTCTTAGGGGAAGGCAATCTTACCCTAGACATGAGGGCAGAGGACATTCGTTTGAGGGCATATAGTTGCATATATATAGACCACCCAGTAGGACCGTGACTGGTAAGTAGGAACTGAGGAACTGTATGGCCCACTCTGCCCTTATGCCCTTGAGTGTGGGGGCTGAAGGACATCTAGAGCACAGGCCCACCCCCAACAAGCACTGCTGGCCAAAAAAATCCAATCTGGTGTACATAAGGTGGAATCCATGTGGACTATCACTTGAAGAACAAGGCATTTAAAGCTTCTCCCAATTTCAGTCTTTACTGGAAGGTTCGTTTTGCTCCTACAAGTCATGAAGTAGGAACTTAAAATCTATCTTTGCTGCCCTCCAATGCAGCTGACAGGCTCTTGATTGAATCTTCCTGGAGATTTGTGGGTTATAGAGCCCAGGCCTTCAGATCAACAGTCCCACAAGAATTCTTACATAAGAACAGCCATAATGGGTCAGATCAAAGGTTAATCTAGCCCAGTATCCTGTCTTCTGACAGTGGCCAATGCCAGGTGCCCTCAGAGGGAATGAACAGAACAGGTAATCATCAAGTGATCCATCCCCTGTTGCGCATTCCCACCTTCTGGCAAACAGAGGCTAGGGTTACCATCCCTGCCCATCCTGGCTAATAGCCATCGATAGACCTATCCTCTATGAATGTATCTAATTCTTTTTTGAACCCTGTTATAGTCTTGGCCTTCACAACAACAAAGAGTTCCACAGGTTGACTGTGCATTGTGTGAAGAAATACTTTCTTCATCTGAAAGAACAGCCATTCTGCTAGATAAACATTAAAATGTCTGTGGAATTGGGAGAAAGATATTTACTTTGCTATTATTTTACTGTCTCCATTTTCCTCCAGGGGTGCTGCTCCAGTGGCATTACAGGATTGGGCCCAATAAGTTCTTCTAATTTTTAATAATTGTAATTATATAGTCGTTAAACATTATTTTTATGTTACTGATACAATGCCACAAATATTTTTTCAAACATTCTAATCAAAAACATACATAGCTTTGGCAGTCTCTTTTGAAGTAACAATAATGTACACAAAAAAGGTTAAGAAAAATAGTGAAAAATACTTTTCAAAAGTATCTGTCCCATTTTCAAAAGGGCCCAAGTGATTTAGGACCTTCAAAAAATGGGACTTGAATGCTTTTGAAAATTGTACTTATTATTAAGACTATTTTTCTTAACTAGAAGGCTATACCTGTTGCAATATTCAACTATAGACTCTCGAGTTGTGAATAAGGCTTCCTCTCCCTTCTTGGCTTTTGCCCATTTAGAATCCAAAAGGCAATCCACAGCTTTTGAGGCTGAAAGGAAAAAGGGAAAAACAAACCTGTGATAAAATATAGAAAGAGCTCACTTCAATATTTGATCCACCCAAATACTACAAAAACAGAATCTGTAATTAGTTCTCAGTTTTGCTAAATACAGGAACAACCCTACCTGCATAATGAAACAAACACACCCCATTCTTAGAGAGAGAGGACACGGTGTTGCAACAGAACTCCCACTGATGCCAATGGGAACTTTGCCTGCATAAAGAATCCAGATTCAGATGCATACTTTTTACAATATTATATTACAAACCGATTTTAACAGAACATTGCAAGATCAAATCCTACCCTAAAGAAGAATTTTGTTATAATTCCAAAACTAAGGTGTGAGGATTTTCTGTTTAAGAAATTCCAATGGAACCTTAAAAAAGAGATTATCCTCTACAGTAGTTTGTGCTGCTAGTGAATGAAAATAAAGTTAAATTGATTAGTCCATTTTTACTATCCACGCTAAAATGCGGGAAGTACAACATGTAAGTAGTTTAAAAAAAAAAGTCAGATTTTTAAAATTTATTTCAAGGCATAATTTATTTAATGTTTAACATTACAGTTAAATCTTTAAATATTCTTGGTCAAATTCTATGAAAGGGAGCCATGTGACTATCTAAAGAAAAATCTGGCACAAAATATGGAACCGATTGTTATGTCCAGGCTCTAAAAGAACAGCAACACACTAATCATGGAGTAGATAAGATAAAAAGAACAAGCATAGAGTTATTTGTTTATCCTGGACAATTCTTATTAGCCTGTTCCCTGAAATTGCTGTCCCACACCTTCCGTATAACTGGCTTGCAGATACCAAATGTCCAAACACGTACGAAGATGTAAGCATATGCACACAGGCTCAGAAAGAGTGTCTGAAATCATAATGAAGATTTTAAAACTTAAAACAACCAAACAAAAGAAAACCATAACTCCCATAACTCAATTCTCTGCGTGATCCAATTAGTTACTTTAGAAATTTAAAGGCTCCAGGTCAGATCCTGGCTCCCAATAAAGTTACTTTGCACTGGTAGTACAATGCAGCCTTCAAGCCAATTTAACCAGATACCAGTTATATGGAAATTTCTCTGGCATAGTGTTATATTCAGATGGCAGAAAGATATTGTAGCCAGCCCCACAGCATTGCTTCCCAGTCTCATCATAGAGGGCATTTTGGGAACACGAGGCCTGGCTGGAGTGCTGCTGTGCTCTGGTACTTCTGTGGGGGCTGCTGCAGTCAGGCATTTAGCGAGAAGGTAATTTACAGCAGAACTACCTTTGTCCAACTTCAGCTGCACTGACTGGAGCTCTGGCACATACATCCTTTCCCCCCTTCTTTTTTTAATATTTACACTTTGCACAATAGCTCTTGCATAAACAGGCTGCACGTCTGGATTCCAATTTTATCCCTTCAGAACTGAAAGCCTTTGCTTTCAGCCAATCATTACTGAAGTATTCTATTAATGTTATTGATTATACCATGTGATCTCCCAGTTTGAGGTTGAATGAGTGTAAAACACAAACGCAGCTGTTTGTGTGTGTAGCCAGGAAAAGAGTTACGATTTTTTCCACTCTTTAGTCTGGTGTATTACATATATTTTGTTTTACAATCTCTTACTATTGAGGGTTTTTAAAAAAAGCATAATGTCATAGAACTATAATCCATACAGTGCCAGAGCATCATACCAGTAAAGTGTAAATGTCATGAAAACACTTCCAAAATCCAGTCCAATCACATGGAACACAATTAAGTCCTTACTCCAAATTCAGGTTTGTTGGAACTCTACAATAGCTTCATGGCAAAATATATTGTTGAACTATTCTGTCAATCGTAGAGTCATAGGACTGGAAGGGATCTCAAGAGGTCATCTAGTCCAGTTCCCTTCACTCATGGCAGAACTAAGTATTATCTAGACCATCCCTGATAGGTGTTTGTCTAACCTGCTTTTAAAAATCTCCAATGATGGAGATTCCACAACCTTCCTAGGCAATTTATTCCAGAGCTTAACCACCCTGACAGTTAGAAAGTTTTTCCTAATGTCCAGTCTAAACCTCCCTCGCTGCAATTTCAGCTCATTGCTTCTTGTCCTATCCTCAGAGGTTAAGAACAATAATTTTTCTCCTTCCTGCTTGTAACAACCTTTTATGTACTTGAAAACTGTTATGTCCCCTCTCAGTCTTCTCTTTTCCAGACTAAACAAACCCAGTGTTGTCAATCTTCCCTCATAGGTCATGTTTTCTAGACCTTTAATCAGTCCAGAGAAGAGTAACAAAAATTTCTTCCATTTGTCCACATCCTTCCTGAAATGTGACACCCAGCACTGGACACAGTACTCCAGCTGAGGCCTGATTAGTGCGGAGTAGAGCAGAAGAATTACTTCTCATGTTGTACTTACAACACTCCTGCTAATACATCCCAGAATGACGTTCGCTTTTTTTGCAACAGTGTTACACTGTTGACTCATATTTAGCTTATGGTCCACTATGACCCCCAGATCCCTTTCCCCAGTGATTTCCCATTTTGTGTGTGTGCAAATGATTGTTCCTTCGTAAACTGAATACTTTGCATTTGTCCTTTTTTAATGTAATCCTTTTTATAAACTATTTACAATCCTGTTTTATACCCCACAGTAAGAATTAAAAGAATTAAAAATCAGTTAGGAATACACTGATCATCTTGGCTGTATTCTGGGAGTCACAGAGAGACTTGCCTCTTTAAGAGAGAGAGGGACTCACTACACCTGTGCCTTCCAATTGGGCTTCAGAGCAGGGCCATATTAAAAGGAGGAGACAGAGACAAAGAGAGAGAGTGTGAGCATGTCAGAGTCAGGAAGGGGCAGCAGGCATGAGCAGCCTGAGACCAGAGGAGAAACGAAAGAATAGCAAATAGTGGCTAGAGGGAAGCAACAGTAGGGAAACAGTAACTGTGAGCTGCTGGTGACTAGTTCGGAGGAAAGCTGTTGGGAGGACTGACTAGTGCTGGGGAACCTTTATGAGTTGCAGGGAAGCTTGTGCAGAGGCCTTAGGAATGAGGGAAAGAACCAGTCTGACCAGTGCAAGCCAGACCTAGATGCAAGGAGTTGACTCTAGAGGAAGATCCGCAGGACCAGAGGTAAAACTCATAAGTAAGGAGGCCTGGGGAGTGGAATGCTGCAGGCATCTAACGTGCGGCTATAGAAGACGACTTGTGGGAAAGAAACTCGTCTTGGAACTCTCGGGTGAATGCCTTGGAGAGTGAGGGTTCTGGAACAGGGATAAAGAAACTGGGGTTGAAGGGTTAATGACTCTCAGGTGGACAACCAGAGAATGGTGACCTCTGAACGGGACTGAAGAGTGCTATGTTGTAACTCTGGAGCATACTGTGTTCTACTTTGGGGTTTAGGGAGAAGCTGTTTTTACCATGAGAGATGTGAAGATTGTGGCACTGGATATGAATAAAAGCGTCTGAATTTGCTGCTGAGAGAGACAATATTCATTTGCATAGGTGGCTGAAATGGAAACTGAGGCAGGCTATGCCTGTGCTACTAATGTTGGAAGCAGGAGGGTGCCCACATTGAGGTTTCCTTATAATACTGAAGGATACACAACAGAGCACTTTGTTTCTACCCAGGCAAAACTGAGACTTTGAACTACTATAGTATTACAGCACCATTATACCAAATACAGGTGGAGTAATCCTGCTACCACACCACCCTAAGCCAGCAGGGGATGGGTATAAGTGAAAGTAGTATCCTTAGCCCCTGGAGGAAGGAAACAAAATCCAGCTCTCCTCAGCCAGGAAGGTCACCTTAACTTGGGGCTTTTAAGGGTGGTGATGGGAAAGGGATGGAGAAAGGAAGTGATGGACGCCCTTCAAAAAATAAAAAATGATTAGCATAAACATTTTAAATATCAGCACAACTTACTGAACACTCAAGCAAGAAATGTTTTCATTCTATGTGAGTAGAATTTGCTGTTATATTACTGCTATTTTTGTATAAAATTTTACCAGTGAATACAAGATCAGGAGGATAGGGTGTCATCTCCAAAAGTTACAAGGAAATAAGTGATTGAAAAATATAAAATATAACCATTCAAACTACCAAAAAAGCTATAATACAAGTACACCACTACCCCGACATAATATGACCCAATATAACATGAATTCGGAAATAATGCGGTAAAGCAGCACTCTAGGGGGGCAGGGCTGCGCACTCCGGCGGATTAAAGCAAGTTTGATATAATGCGGTTTCACCTATAATGCAGTAAGATTTTTTGGCTCCTGAGGACAGTGTTATATCGGGGTAGAGGTGTAGATAGCTCTTACATAGCCCTTTATATCTGAAAAACACTATGAAGCTTAATTGAGCCTCACTACACCTATATGAGGTATGTAATTATTACCTTCATTTCCATTTTACAGATAGAGAAACTAGGGCAGGAAGGTCCAGAAGCTCATCCAAAACTACAGAAAGGAGTCTGTGTGAAGTTATAAGTAGAAGTAGGACTTCTTGTCTAATAATCCTAATGCCACAGAAAACACCTCAGAATTATTGTAACATTACTTCACAGTAAAAAGCAAACTAAAAATAGGGTTTGAAAAAAAATCACTGGCCATGGCACATGGGATGGTTTCCCTGGCAATTACGAGAGACTAAGCCATCAATTTCATATTAAAAGATCATTTATAACCCTTATCATTACAAAGATAAGTTTCCGGATGAGAACAGAATAGCCGATGTAGTACTGTCTTGCCAAGTCTGTAAACAGTACCTCTACTACTCCTTATAGCTCTATGAGGCAGCAAGACAATGAAATTAACAAGATTCTGGTTAGTTTCCTGCTTCCATTCAGAACCTACAGGAATACTGTGAAGCTATCATGAATCATGTTAGTTTAATGCTGCTACTGCTGTTTGAGAAAGCTCTGTATTCACAGAGAAAAAAGACCCAAAAACTGGAGACTAAGAGAGAGGTTGTATAGTGGGAACTTGTTGCCACTTCCCCCGCAGCAGCTTGAAGGCTCTGGGGAAGTAAAGTAGCAGAGCTGTCCCTTTCACAGCAACCAGGATACTCAAGAGGATGGGGAAGAGACAGAAAGCTACTTCTCCCTTTCAGCAGCTAGAGGTTGGATGTGGTGTCAGATTTATCAGACATTTACTACTCAGTGACTGATCTGAACATGAGAGCCCCCAAGCAGGGTGCGGGGATAACTCCGTTAGAAATCTCAGTCCTCCTCCCTTACCAGCAGATAGGAGTTGAAGACAGATAGGGCTTTTCACCAGGGTGTCTTACTCTGGACATCACTTCTGCTTTCCTGACTATGTTTTCTGCATCTACTTCAGGTTGCTAAATGTAATCTTCTGACTAGTAAGTGCCTTGTTAATTTCCCTGGGCTATAAATGATATACAGCTTACTAATTAAAAATACTAGTAACCTAAATTTAAAAAAAAAGTACAATATTTGTAAATATGAAGTATCATTATTTGGTTACAAGTAATCTTACCAATAAAATAATCAACTCTGTGGCCCATCATGTTGGTAGATTTTGTTGGACAGTTGAACCGTAGGTATTTGGCTACAGCTTTCTCCTCTTTGAACGGCTCACCAACTTCCTATAATATAAAAATATAAAATTAATGCTGGTTTAAACACACAGCCAAGACCAGGGGTGGGCAAACTATGGCCTGCAGGCCATATCCAGCCTGCAGGACCCTCCAGCCCAGCCCATGAGCTCCTGGGCCAGGAAGCTTGCTCCCGGCCCCTCCCCCACTATTTCCCCTCCCCCACAGCCTCAGCGCAGCACACCGCTGGTGCAAATGCTCTGACTGGCCAGGCAGTGGAGCTGCAGAGCCCGGGCCTAACTTGGTGCTCTGTGCTGCGCAGTGGTTATGGCATGGCTGGCTCCAGCCAGGTGGTGTGGCTGTAGCGCCGCCAGCCACCGGCACTCCAGGCAGCACAGTAAGGGGGCAGGGAATGCTGGATAGAGGGCAGAGGAGTTCAGGGTGGTGGTCAGAGGGCGGGCGTGTGGATAGTGGTCAGGGCGGTCAGAGGGCAGAGAACAGGGGGGTTGAATGGATGCAGGAGTCCCAGGGGGAAGTCAGAAAGGTGGGAGTGTTGGATGGGGCAGTGGGAGGCAGTCGAGTGCAGGGGTTCCGGGGTCAGTCACTGAGAAGGGGTGGTTGGATGAGGCAGGGGTCCTGGGGGGAGAGCAGTCAGGAATGAGAAGGGGACTGGATGGGGCACCAAGTTTTTTTATGGCAATATATAAATAATGAACAGCATGGTCCTTGCTCCAAAGGTCCAACTGAAGATATTACCTCACCAAACTCCTCTCTCTCTACTATTGATCACTGACGTGTCCCATATAAATCTCTCTCACTAAAAAAGAATCATCTATTTTTTCCTTTATTATATTCAGTCATAGCTTTAATTCTGTTTTGCAACAACTAAAAGCATCACATTTCAAAATTAATAATTAATGACAAAATAGGAGGAGACAACATTTTAAAAGCAAAGGTCATGCCTAATTTTTTCTCCTAACCTTATGCCAGGTGATTTGGTCCCTTCCCCACACCTGACTTCGATTTTTTGAAGACCGTACTACTTGTCTGACTGACAGTAAGTGCTGTCATCATGGAAAAAATTATTGTTGTCTTCATATCCTGTTTTGCTACTTCTGCTGTTTTTCCTGTTTACTTTCTTCCTCCTCTACTATCTGAAATCTCGTACACACCCTTCTCTCTTCTTGCCATTCTCCCTCCCTGTCTCTTCACCCAGCATCTGACCACTTTTTAAAAAAATCACCATGAAACTAACTGAAAAGAGCCCTAGCATATAGGAAAATTGGTTTAGTTTCAGTAAAACGTGTTCTATTGTCAATTCTGAAGACCAGTCCTTTATTCATCCACCGAAGGAGTAAACCACGGAAACAGTGGTGCAAGCTATTGTACAATGTCCTACCCACAGATTCCAACCCAAATGTAGAACCACCAACTGTAGGATTATGATGTTAATGTCTTGTAAAAATAACGACTAACATCTTTCATCTAGTTGAATCCCAAAAGCCTGTGTATAGTGGTTAGAGAAACTGACTGAAAGTCAAGAAATCTGGATTTCTATTCCCATGTCTGCCACCAACTTCCACTGAGCCATTGGCCAACCACAGCCTTTGCCTTGGTTTTTCCATCTATGTAATAGTGGTCATATTTACTAATATTTGTGAAATACAGTGAGACTAAGATGAGAGACATTTAATAAGTATTAATTATTTATCCAAATGAAAGTATAGGTACAATTTTAGGTAGGCACCATATAATTATCCACTTTAGAATCTGGCCAGTGCAGTTCAACTTAAGTGCCTATTCAGTCAACAGCTTAGTCTCTAAAACTGCCAACAAAGTGCCAGCTGTGATGTTCAACTGAACACCTGTCCAAATGAACTGGACTAAGACGACTTTGTGTTTAAGTGAATACTTTCATTGTAGGCTATAAAACATGTTTGTTTTTTAAACTAGAGATGAAAGAGCACCTTGGATCAGGTTTCTTAGGTAACAGGTATTCGAGGGGAGGGGAAGTTATTGTGGTGGTGTTTTTCTTTTTTGACCATATGTATTTAGACTTTTTCTTAAACAGATGTTAACCTGGAGTCTGTAAAGGAAAAGATTTTTATTTTTTTAAAATACATCATTTTATACACACACACACACACACAGCTTTCTCAGAGAAATTAAAGTCTTGGGTCTTCAGAAACCTCAATATCACTAAGTATCACTCCATTTTTAGCAATCTGATTCCCTCCAGATTTTCTCTTTTCAACATTTTGTTTAATACAGTGCTCTTCCTACTATCTTAGTTAAACTGCCACCCAAATAAGATTTACTAGAATCTTTATCTTCAAAATCCCTTTTTTTGATCCTTCAAAGACCAAAATTTTTATAAATTTCTCCTTGCTGCCAGAACACTACACAGAAGAGAGCTGTGTGGTAGGGAAACATCACTGAGTGGAAACAGAGCAAAAAGGGAGACATGAGGGTGGGATTTCAAGAGGGAGAAAAACACCACAACTAGATATGGGGAAAATGAGAGACTACATAACTATGGAAAGGAAATAAATCCTGGTGGGATATGAGAAACTTATTTTTTTCTTATTTTGTCTAAGTCAAGAGCCTAACCTCCTTCATTGTTCTATGTCTAGATTAATAGATTCCAAGGCCAGAAGGACAACTGTAGTAATCTAGTCTGACCTCCTGTATAGCACAGCGCACAAAATTTCTCAAAAATAATTCCTAGAGCATATTGTTTAGAAAAACATCCAATCTTGATTTTAACATTATTAATGACGGAGAATCCACCATGAATCTTGATAAATTGTTCCAGTGGTTAATTATTCTCATTGTTAAAAATTTACACCCTATTTCCACTGTGAATTTGTCTAGTTTCAACTTCCAGCCATTGGATTGTGTTATACCTCTCTCTGCTAGATGGAAGAGCCCACTATAAAAATATGTATTCCTCATGTAGATACTTGTGGACTGAAATCGAATCACCCCGTTACCGTCTCTTTGTTAAGTTAAATAAATTGAGCTCCCAGAGTCTATCGCTATGAGGCACGTTTGCTAATCCTTTAATCATTCTCATGGTTCCTCTCTGAACCATCTCAAATTTTTCAATATCCTTTTAGAATTGTGGACACCAGAACTGGACACAGTATTCCAGGAGCACTTGCACTAGTGCCAGATACAAAGATAAAATAACCTCACTACTCTTACTTGAGATTCCCCTGTTTATGCATCCAAGGATTGTATTAGTCCTTTTGGCCACAGCATCACACTGGGAAATCATATTCAGTGGATAATCCACCATGACTCCAAATCTTTTTCAAAGTCACTGCTTTCCAGGATAGAGTTCCCCTCTCTTGTGAGTATGGCCTGCATTCTTTGTTCCTAGATGAATACATTTACATTAGTCTTAATAAAATGCATATTGTTTGTTTGTGCCCAGTTTAACAAGCAATCCAGGTTGCTGTGTATTAGTGATCTGTCCTCACTATTTACCATTCCCCTAATTTATGTGTCATCTGCAAACTTTTAGTGATTATTTTATGTTTTCTTCCAGGTCATTAATAAAAATGTTAGAACAGTGTAGGGCCAAGAACAGATCCCTGTGGGACCCCACTAAAGACACGCCTACTTGATGATTCCCTGTTTCCAATTACATTTTGAGACCTATCAGTTAGCCATCTTTTAATCTATTTAGTGTGTGCCATGGTTAATTATACATTGTTCTCTATGCCACATATCCAGGCAGTCTCCTCTTTAAAACCCAATGAATATATATTATTAGCCCTTGCATTCTGTTGAAAGCTACCAGCAAAGAACTATTTTAAGAACATTTTACAGAAGTTTAAAAGTTTTTATTGGAGCTTGTTTTCATCTCATCTCTCCCCTTGCGTAAAGTCATTTGACTTAATTACCATGAATTCAATGTCAGACACATAAACCCCTCTAAGAAGTTATTTTAAATAGTTTTTCTAAACATAAAATTGTTTAGACTACACTGTTACCTTTGCATCTTCCATGGCTAGATGTCCCATTGCTGGGAATCTCTCCCTTCTCAATGGGATAAAGCGTCTACTTACTGCCCAGCAAGGCCACAAGATGCCAGAGTTTAAAGTCAGGCTTTTTTATAGCTATTCACTAGCAGATAATTGGAAGTTTAAACACTGACCTATAATAAACAGTTAGGGTGGAGTCCACAAAGCAGCATAGACTCCTAACTTATATTAAGGTGCCTAAATTCCACTGATTAAATAGAAGTTAGGAGCCCACATTGATTCACGGATTCCACCCTTGGTTCCAGAAAATCTGATATACCCTAATAAAGGAAAAATTGACTATCTAATAGAGGCAGCTTGCAGTATTACTTTGAAAACTGGTGATCCTTATTGAACTATGCCAAGACAGTCCAAGAAGCTAAGAAAAACAATTGACTCATTTTGGCCAATTAAGAACTCTGCAAATTAAAGAGTACTTTCTTTGTGGACTCATCTCCTATATTCTGTTTGATATATGATGGAGAAACTGCTAAGAAGGCAACATATGTTTATCTATGTATTTGTGTTACAAATTTAGGTCTCGGTCTTGCCAACTCTTATACACACACTTAACTTTAAGAATGTGAATAGTCCTGTTAAATTCAGGAGTACTTCTTAAATGCTTTAAATTCGCATATGAGCGTTTGCAGGATTGGAGTCTTAGGTAGCTATTACACCAGACATTAAATGTCATATGTAAATTATTATTGGTGAGTGTTTTCCTGGACTGTATTAAATCCTGTTTGTACTTTATTTGCTATATAAAGAATAATTCAAGTCACTGACACTTTAGAGTATTGTACCATATTATTGCCATGGATGCAGTTCTAACTTGTAAGCACCTGATTATTTTCTTGTTCTATCTATACTTTTCCAGTTTCTTCTTTTTTTAATAGTAATTTTTTTAAAAGTTAAAAAAAAAAGAATAGGTCACAAGCATAAGAATGAATCCTGTCCTTCTTGGGCCTCAAACCAGGTATGATTCCCCCCCTCCCGCCCCCCCAGAAAATTCCACACTGGGAGGAAGAAAGAGAAAACATTTCTCTGACAGTTTTTTTGTTGCTGGGTGGTGATGGTTTTTAATGGTGGCTGTTTGACACTGATCACAGGCCTGGCATGCCAGAATAAGTCCGAGTGTGATAGATTAGTGGGCACAGGGCACATGAGATGATCAAAGTGAATAAATACACGTATTGTACAACTCTACGATTCATTACATGAACACTGCATCCATTAGTTCACAAATGTGCATACACACATATTTTCCCAGACAAAATATGCTAAAATGAAGTTAAGGCTGAGAGTATATATCAGTAATTTAACAGTAATACAACATTATAGGGATGGTGTAATTATTCCCAAAAGATACATTACAAACCCAGGAAATTCAGAGTTAAGGTTACATTTAAAAGAACTCCAAACATATTCAGGTAAAAAAAAAAAAAATACATGGTGAAGAACTCTAAACAACCTTATCTCTGTCCTGAAGTAATGTAATATTTGTGATCTCAGATTAAATTTATTTTTGAAGAGGTTTTTTCACATTTCCCCTTCCTGCATGGCATCATTTTCTGGGTTTGTAATGCGTGGGTATAGGAGAATTACAACTTCTCTATAATGTTTTCAACTGAGAAGTTACTGATATATATATTCTCAAACTTAATTCCATGTTAATGCATTTTCTTGTCTCAATTTCTCTAGGGTATTTTCAGTCATGAATACTAAACAAGAAACCTAAGAAGAATATTACCATATAACATTTCTAATTATTTGAAGATCTGCAGTATCAACCTCAAATCTTTTTTTGAAATTTTAAATTTAGGGGCAAATTCACCAGTACACCAAAACAGCCAGAGCATGTCAGTTAGTTAAGATGATTTTACAGCTGCTTTGCATCATCAGAGCAGCATTAAGCATACTGGAGAATCTGACTCTTAATTTGCAATTGACTTATTAAGTGAGAGGGCTGTATTAGCAAAACTGGTGATACGTGAAGGAGCGTAACATATCTTAGGCCTGGTCTACACTACGCGTTTAAACTGATTTTAGCAGCGTTAACCGATTTAACGCTGTACCCGTCCACACTACGAGGCCCTTTATATCGATATAAAGGGCTCTTTAAATCGGTTTCTGTACTCCTCCCCAACGAGAGTAGCGCTAAAATCGGTATTACCATATCGGATTAGGGTTAGTGTGGCCGCAAATCGACGGTATTGGCCTCCGGGCAGTATCCCACAGTGCACCACTGTGACCACTCTGGATAGCAATCTGAACTTGGATGCTGTGGCCAGGTAAACAGGAAAAGCCCCGCGAACTTTTGAATTACATTTCCTGTTTTCCCAGCATGGAGCTCTGATCAGCACGGGTGGTGAAGCAGTCCCAAATACAAAAAGAGCTCCAGCATAGACCGTACAGGAGATAGTGGATCAGATCGCTGTATGGGGAGACAAATCTGTTCTATCACAGCTCCGTTACAGAAGACGAAATGCCAAAGCGTTTGAAAAAAAATCTCCAGGCTACACAGAGCTGCGTGACAAGCGTAACGGAAAGCCAAAGAATCAAATGGACGCTCGTGAAGGGAGGGAGGGGCTACTGAGGACTCCAGCTATCCCACAGTCCACAGCAGTCTCCGAAAACTATTTGCATTCTTGGCTGAGTTCCCAGTGCCTGTAGGTTCAAACACATTGTCCAGCATGGTTCAGGGTATAGCTCGTCAATTTACTCCCTCCCCCCACCACGTGAAAGAAAAGGGAAAGAAATCGTTTCTTGACTTTTTTCAACGTCACCCTATGTCTAATGAATGCTGGTGGTAGACGCGATGCTGCAGCAGTGAAGAGCAGTATCCGCTCCTCTCCCCTCCCTGGTGGCAGACGGTACAATATGACTGATATCCGTCGTCACCATCAGCTTGTGAGTGCTCCTGGCTTGCCTCAGGTGAGGTCGGCCGGGGGTGCCTGGGTGAAAATAGCGATGATTCTCAGTCATTCCCAGTAGATGGTACAGAACGGCTGGTAACCGTCCTCATCATAGCAACTGGGGGCTGAGCTCCATCAGCCCCCTCCCTTTCCTGTGTAAAGAAAAGATTCTGTCCTGCCTGGACTATCATAGCAGCGGCATGCTGGGCTCCTCTCCCCCGCACAGCTTAATGTCCTGTCTGGACTGTCATAGCATGGGCAGGCTGCCTCCCCCTCATTTTATCTCACTAACAAGTCATTGTTTCTTATTCCTGCATTCTTTATAACTTCATGACACAAATGGGGGCGACACTGCCACGGTAGCCCAGGAAGGTTGGGGGAGGAGGGAAGCAACGGGTGGGGTTGTTGCAGAGGCACCCCCCCTGAATGGCATGAAGCTCATCTTTTCTGCGGGATCTGACAAGGAGCAGCTGTGCTCTCTGATACACTGGTTCTCTAGTACACTTGCCCCATATTCTAGGCAGGACTGACTATTTTTAGAAATCATAAAGGAGGGATTGACTTGGGGAATCATTCCCAGTTGTGCCTTTGTGCCCCCGGCCGATCTCAGCCAGGGGCACCCCTGATAGCAGCAGACAGCACAGAAGGACAGATAACCATCATCTCATTGCCAATTTACACCGGCAGCAGACGGTACAGAACGACTGATAACCGTCTCTGCTATCATGCAAAAGCAAATGAATGCTGCTGTGTAGCGCTGGAGTATCGCCTCTGTCTGCGGCATCTAGTACACATACGGTGACTATAAAAAAAAAAGCTGAACGGACTCCATGGTTGCCGTGGTATGGCGTCTGCCAGGGCAATCCAAGGAAAAAGGGCGCGAAATGATTGTCTGCCGTTGCTTTGCCGGAGGAAGGAATGACTGACGACATTTACCCAGAACCACCCGCGACAATGAGTTTTGCCCCATCAGCCACTGGGCTCTCAACCCAGAATTCTAAGGGGCGGGGGAGACTGCGGGAACTATGGGATAGCTACGGAATAGCTACCCCCAGTGCAATGCTCCTGAAATCAATGCTAGCCTTGGACCATGGACGCACACCGCCGAATTAATGTGCTTAGTGTGGCCGCGTGCACTCGACTTTATACAATCTGTTTTATAAAACCGGTTTATGTAAAATCGGAATAATCCCATAGTGTAGCTGTACCCTTAGTCAGTGACACTCTGTGCTTCCAGGATTCCCCCTGTGCTCCTGCACAAGATTTCAATTAATTTTAACTATATGGGAAGTCTGATATGCCTGCATTATTCCATTGTTAAGATCATTTGGGACAGAGAAAAGACTGATAGCTGCTTAATTTCTTAAAGGATTGTCTTTAATTAACTTAAACTAACTTAACAAAATAACTTGTAAATTTTCAGAAACACTCTCTCAAATGTGGATAAATCATTAAATACACCTCTACCCCAATAACACGCTGTCCTCAAGAGCCAAAAAATCTTACCACGTTATAGGTGAAACTGTGTTATATCAAACTTGCTTTGATCCACTAGCATGTGCAGCCTCTCCCTCCCACCCCCAGCACTGCTTTATCACATTATATCCGAATTCATGTTATATCAGGTCACGTTATATCGGGGTAGAGGTGTAGTCATTGGGCCAGAGACAGAGGGAAAGAATGACTGTAGTTCAGCGGGTAAGGCATCCACCTGGGAAGTCAGAGACTCCAGCTTCAGTTCTTCTGCTCCATTCACTTATTATTTATCCACAGTGGACCAGCTTCAGCAGGAGACTTTGAGGGAAACCCATATAAGTGACTAAGGCACTCTCCTGAGAGATGTGGGATACCCCTGTTCAAATCCTCCCTCTCCCTCTGCTAGTGAAGGAGGAACTGAACAGGGATCTCCCACGTCCCAGGTGAATGCTCTAACCATGGGGCTAAAGTTATAAGATGGGCACCATCTCCTCCTCCTCTGGCCAGATTCTGAATGGGACTCAATCTGGTAGGCACATTCAGAGGCCACCTACCAGTTTGGGCCATGCATGTGAGATAGGCAACCACATGCCTATCTTTCCCAGACTTGTGAATCACTCTGGGGTTTAGGCAGGAGATGGTGTCTCAACACCTTGAGGAAGGCAGACAGGCACACTCAGACATAAATATAGGCACGAAGGAGAACTTTTACCCTGAAAACTTAGGTGCCAAATTAGTTTAGACACCTACAGCATTTAGTGGGTGTTTTATGGATCTCAGTGGCACCAAAAGTGGGATTTAGGAACCTAAGTACCTTTGTGGATCCCACCCAACATGTTTTGGCAACCTGAACTACAAATGCCTTTATTGTTCCAGCTGTAAGAAACACTTTATTCCCCCACTTGAATATTTACTGGAAAAAAGCTCCTCCTCTCTCCCCATTAGTATTTGTCTAAATAAACATTTAAATATGTAGGATTTGGGAGGAGGAGAGGTGATTTACTGTACCTGAAAGAACACCCATCATTCACAAAAGTAATCATTTACCTGTCTAAATTTCACAAAAGCTCATCTCTTTCACCAAAAGAAGCTGTTACAATAAGAGATATTACCTCACCCACCTTGTCTCTATAAGAAAAATAACAAAACGTTTTAGATCATATTATGAAGAAAATCCCTTCCCCATATTTTTGTTTACAACTGAATAGGTCTTCAAGCTGCAAGAAGGTATGAGAAATTCAGACATTCTTTATAAAATACTGGTTCTTGAATGTGGAACCCCCTTCCATCCCCTCCTCCAAGAGAAGGGAATTGTCATTCCCATTGATTCAATGTCGCTTTGGCGACAGGTGTAGCGCACTGGGGTGCACCTCTGCGCTTGCGGGGGGCTTGCGAGCATGCACAGGAGGTGGGTGGGTGCACCAGGCCAGCACGGACAGGGCGGCGGTGTTGTACTGCTACGATATCACGACAGGGGTCCCCGCGTGCTCACAGGATGCAGGGGGACAGGGGGGCTGTGCAGGGCTGGGCTCTGCACGCGGCGGGGCGCGCAGGGGAGCTCCAGGGAGGAGAGGGGCACTCTGGCGGGGCCTTACGGGAGGGAGACCGGGGCTGGGGCGAGAGGCCCAAGAGTGGGCGGGAGTCCGGAGGCGGGGAGCAGGGCCAGCCGCAGGGGGCTCGAGCGGGAGCAGAGACAGGGCAGGAGAACACAAGTCCCCGAGGGAAGCTGCACTACCTGGACCCGCTTCCTATGTCTCCTCCGCTCCGCCATGTTGTCGCCGTCTGGTTTGCCGGTGACGTGGGGGTGGGAGTCTCGCGAGAGGCCGCGGGAGCCCTTATGTAAGCGGGGCGGAGCTGGCTGGTAGCTAAATTGGGGTTCCCGACTGACGGGAGGGGTGAGGTGGGGGTTGGGATAGAGACCGGCTCCCCGGACTGGGTGGAGGCAGTTTTGGCGGGCTCCCGGCGGGGCTCGAGCCAGGCGGGGCGAGCACCTCGCTGGGGATTAGGCGGCCTCTTAGCGTCTCTCTTCAGTAGCGCGCCGCTCCTCGCCCCGCCGCTGCTCCGCCTGAGGGCAGGGTCGCGTAGCTGTGGTGCCTGCATCTTACCTAGCGCCCTGGACGGGACACCGGTGGTAGGTGCTGGTGTGGTGTCTACACTAGCGCTCACAGTGGTGTTCGTTAACACGTCTTAACTAACACGTTAATTAACTAACCATTCAAGTGTGGCTATATCCCTGGAGTTCTTTTCTCACGCTTGTGTCCAGGGTCATTGGTCTCTTTCTGTGTCACACAATAGTTTAGTCTGTTGAGGGCTGTAATGCTTTAGTCTAAAATCCAGGTTATTGGGTTCAATTCAAGGGATAAGCGGCTGATAAACAGGAGGTCAGCCTAGAATCTGATGGGATGTTCTCTTCTGGCCTTCAACTACCACTATGTGTCAGCATACACAAACTTACGTATGCAGTTACCACAGTTTAGAACAATTGCTTGAAATGAGCCCACAAATTTAAGTGCCCAATTGTGCATGCATTTTTGCACATCGACTAGAGGCATCCTGTTTTGAAAAGGTCCAGAGTTTGGTCCAAAAGGCTACAAAGTCCTTGGTCAAAAATTTTAAATCGAGTGCCCAAAGTTAAGCTCCTAAATCTTTATTTACTCAGGTGTTTTTCTTCATCTCTGCCTACTGTGCTCATGTGTTCTATTCAAGTACAATACAAAGCACGTCACGATGTATCAAATGTGTGTGGCAGCACTCCAGGTATATTCTGCCAGGTACACTATTTTATGCCAGGCAATAGATTAAACAAACCAAAGAGTATCTGTAAATGGTCATAGACGTTATTCTCTGTCTTGAAAGTCTGCCTCAAAACTAGGTTAGTAATAACCTTTTCTTTTGAATATAGGTACATACAGTTAGAATGGACAATTTACTACACATTCCTAAATGAGAGATTAGACTAAAGCAAAGATACAGTAGTTGATGCACCGTGCCTCCGTTTGTAGATGCTTGTTGATATGTCCACAGGTTATGAAGGCATTGTACCTGTTTAGGTTAGTCAGACCCTTTCCCATAGTTTGAGCGATAGGTGCAGATATGCATCTTACATAAAAATCAAATACCTTTTTACCTGAGATTGTTTCACCACATGCTTTTACTAATAGGCCATATATATTAGCAAAGCATGTTTAGTTCTGTATCAGAATATGCAACCCACACCAAACCTTGTTGTACCTGGTTACTCCTGCTAATCTGGAAGCGCTCAGCCTGTCTCAGTTTGTATTCATGCGCAAATGAAAATTATACTGTCAATTGAAAACAGTAAAAAGTTTTTAAAAGTTTCAGATATGCTTGCCCCTGAATCACTCTGCACTTCTGTGATTTTATAATCACAATTTCCTATTTGTTTTTAAATGTTTTTCTCTCCGTTGGTATTGGACAACACACAAGCTACAAGTTAAACTGGCTGACTGTAGAGGGGACTATACACAAAATAAATTGAAAATATAGGGAAATAAAGTTTTAATCTATTTTAGATAGAGTAAAATTAGTTGTTTCTTCTAAAAATAATGGATAAAATATATTCAGACAAGTGTGATTTTTAGGTTGGCAGGAGACTTTTAATAATTATTTAATGTGCTTAGCTCTTGAAGTTACAAAACAGTAGGTTCAAATTGAGGCTGTTGGTTTAACTTTCCTGTGAAAGAGGTTTTGCCCGTCTCCTGAATGACCACGGATAACACACTTTACTTGGCATAGAAGTGATGGAATGCACAAGTGCTAACAGGACACTGAGTGGAAACATGACTTGATATGCAGAATAATGACAAATGGCATGTGATGTAATGCTTAAATCTATCTTACGAGAAGCGTTCTGCTAATACTGCAAGAAAGCTTTGGCCACTCAGGTTAGAGACATATTCATACACACACAAAACACTTTAGAAAGAAAATGCTCTCACTCCCTGGAACAGGAAAATATGTCCTGTGCTGTACCTCTCTGTCGTGGTGTGAGATAGCATGTATCTGCTGTTAAAACAGCAGACTTGTTAGCTGAGTCATCATCACATTAGGAATTTAAATAAGTGGAACAGCAAAGTTTCTTAATTCAATCTACATACTGATCTTTCATTAAAAGGCATCTTACACAATTTCTGGAACCTGTATAGTAGGGAAATTCATAGTATTGGAGCAATACTTGGAAAGTCTGCCTGGAAGAATGCAGACGTAGGTGAACTTGGCTCTGCAACAAATCGAGGACTACCTGAAGGCCAACAAAACAGAGGAACTGTTGTGGCCACAGCCTTGAACTGAAGGAGAGTTGGATAGATGGTAGAGCCATCCCAGAGAAGAATTAAGTGACTTTGGAACTCCAAGGAATTAATCAAATAGGAATAGGAATGCATACCAAGAATCGAGGAGGGAACTACTGACCTTTCCTATAATTGTCTTCTATTGTGGTGGATATGTGGAATATAAAACAATTATTTCCCATGGTGGAACTTGGCTATGGAAAGAGATTGTTTTACAGATGTCACAAAGCCCAGTGCTGCCAGGGGACATCCTGTGTCAGTGCAGCTGAAAGAGATGGTATCAACCTTCATGGAGTTGGGGTGTGTCCAGACATTAGTATGATAGGGCTTAGTCAGAATTGAGTGATTGCAGGTAGCAGAACCTTTCAAGGTGTTCTGTGTTCATGTGGATTCCAGATGTATAACTTACGGTGGTAGTTATCTCCCACCAAGTAAAAAGAGTCAGATGGCTCAATTCATAATGTGAGTATCTCACTTGTTCCAATGGCCTGTTGTCTTTAGGAGAGTGGGATCATGCTCTTGCCTTGCTGGAGTTTGATTAGGGCAATGTTGAATAGAGAAATGTTGTAGGTAAGGAGGAGACTGGATCTGCTGGCAGCTGCGTAGGACTTCAGGAATTAAGTTCTGAATTTTGTATATTGTGTTAGGAGTAGAACGGGAATACAAGCAGCTTACAAAGTGGGTTTTGGATGTGTGATGTTCAAATAGTCAAGATTGTTCTGTATTGTATCTATCTGTTTTAGATAGTAAGCTGCATGGGGCACAGACAATGTCTTTGTAAAATATCCACAACTATGGAACCAGTGTTTACAGACTTCTTTATAATCCCTGATACTGGGTTCTCTGATTTTACAAATACCACTGCTCTTAAAAATCAAGATGGCTATTGTGACGCTACACCCCATATTCTTCATAGAAAGGTGGTTATGATACGAATATGGCATAACTAAGATATATTTTATGCAAGGTGGCTCATATAAGGTATAATTGGAAAGGTTATAATTTACTGAATGTGATTATCAAATTTGTATGCATGTATCATTTCTGTATCTAAAGGTAGGAATATTGACTATGTAACAATTACATCTGTGTTTATACTTGGGAAACGGCCATCAGACAGTAAGTAATCAGCCTTAATGGGCCATTAGAAAATGACAATGAGTCTTTGAAGATGTGAATTTCCAGTAAGGCCTGGAATTCCTTCCCGTGGCCATTGCAAAGAAACCTGGTGTCATAGTTGCTTTGACACTGCAAGGCCAGCTGATAAGATCACCTGATACAAAATACCATCTGGGACACTGTTGATACTTTTCCTTTGTAGGTGGATGGAGATCAGACAAATGTTTCCCGCCTGGGGTAAATCTTTTTTAAGGCTGAGGAGGGGGTTAATCTGGACTCTCCTTCGTTGCATACCCCTGAAAATACCTGAAGGGACAAAGGAACTAACCTGAGGGGAAAGGCAGAGGTGAGTCCAGACAGACAGGGGTCCAGTCTGTAAGAATAAATAACCGGAACTCTAAGCTACAGAAACTCTGCAACTTACCTAAAATAACATTTAGGGTGAGAAATTACTTATTGAAACCAGTCTCTTTAAGATCTTAAGCTTAGTATGCATGTTTTGTTTTATTTGCTTAGTAATCTACTTTGTTCTGTTTGCTATCACTTATAAACACTTAAAATCTGCCTTTTATAGTTAATAAATTTTTGTTTATTATTAAACCAAGTTTGTGCAACTTCTAACTGGGCAGGGCAAGAAGTTGTGCACATCTCTCTTCACATTGAGGGAGAGGGTGAATTTTTATGAGCTTGTACTGTGCAGATCTTTCTATACAGTGCAAGACAATATTATTTTGGGTTTATTCACCAAAGGGTGTGTGCACATGAGTGCTAGGTGAATACTCTCACACAGAGCTGACTTAAGTCTGTGTCTGCACCTGGGTGTGGCCCTACCTGTGTGTGTGCGCTGCAAATGCCGGAGAGCCTAATTCAGCCTAACAGAGAGAGAAGCCAGGCTGGTGGAGCAGGAGGAGCTTAGTGAAACCCCAGTACATCAGGTGGCATCCCAAAAAGGGGGTCTAACCTGTCACAGTTATCACTACACATATACATACATTTGTCCATTTTAGTTAGAAACCTATTTTTTAATACATTTCACAGATTATACATGGTGTAAAGCTTTTGCAATGATACCAACTTTCAAACTGGTCTTTCTTTTTAAGGAAAATCCTAACACAGCTTTCTGTATCCTGTAAGACAAATAATACACAATTGACTGAAAGAGACGATTCAGAAATCACCCAGTAACCCAATACAGGGCCCAGACAAAAGAATGGAACCAGTATGGTCCATCATGTAACACATACTTTGGGACAACTTGATCTGCAGATCACTGGCACTTTAAGCCTTACCAGCTTTTTTAAAGCTTTATTACATCAATGTATAGAAAGGGAGTCTTTAATCAGAGAATCCAGACAACCTGAACAGTAATCCTCCATATTAAAAAAAAATCCTTTTGCAATTTGATATTGAAGTAATAAATGCAGATTTGCCAAAAAACATGAAATATATTTTAAAATGCATATTATGCATTGCGTTACAAGTATAGATCAAATATAAAGAGAAGGCCATGACTGCAAGTGAATTATACTCTATTGTGCCCAGTCTTTAACCTTCTCTTTCCATGAAGGTTATTAAGAAGATTATAGCTGGGCAACTTTGGTGTAGTCTGGTGTCAGATTCCATGATCTCTTTCAGTCTGGCTTTGGACCTGATTATGTCAGAAAGAGTGGTCTCATTGGTTGATGATCTCCTAGAAATAGACAAATTAGCTAATTTTTCATTTTTTTCTTTTAAAGATTTGTCAGCAGTTTTTGATACCAGTGCCCGTGAAGTTCTGTTAACACATCTGCAAATACTGGCTAGGATAGATGGGAAGTTTTTATTCTTCTCAAATATATCCTAAATTGTGGGGTTACAGAATTGTTCATGCCTAAAAGTTCTCTCATATAGGGTCCACTGTTCCAGTACTATTCTGTCACTGCTCTAGTTAATGTGTTCAATATGTGAGGCCATTGCAGAAAGATAGTGAAAAATTTTGGACTATGCTGCCATCAGTGTTCAGGTGACACACAGCTCTATATCTGATTTTTGTTGAGCGTAGATGGAGTAGTGTATCAATTTCCCAGTGCCTGGCTAGGATTGAATGTGAATAGGGTGAGATGGTTGCAGTTCAATCCAGACAAGTTGTTGATGCTGGCAGGATGGGGCAGCATCTAGCAAAAGGCAAGATGGAGTGGTGCCTGCCTCCGTGATTGAGTAGGACTGATTACATTTTGTCAATGAGGTTTGCAGTTTGGGCAGAGGAAACTTTTGGATCCAACTTTGCTCCTGAATTCTCACGTGGTATCTACAGCCTAAAATGCTTTTTTTCATCCAAGTCTGGTTAGGAAACCGAAACTGTAACCATTTTCTGTGGTGTAGGCCTTGTTGCTGTTACCCATTCCTCCAAGATTACTTATTGCAGTGCACTTGATGGGATACCCTCAAGATATAACTCAGAAGCTACAACAGCTGCAGAAAGCAGCTGACCACCTCCAAGGAGAACTTAACACCAGTTTTCCAGACTGATTTTGCTTCCTATTTGCTTCCAAGTGAAATTCAGGTTATTGACAATGGTCTATAACAGTAGTTCTCAAACTTTTGTACTGGTGACCCCTTTCACATAGGACGCCTCTGAGTGTGACCCCCCCTTATAAATTAAAAACACTTTTTAATATATTTAACATTATTAAAAATGCTTGAGGCAAAGTGGGGCATGGGGTGGAGACTAACAGCTCATGACCCCTCATGTAATACCCTCATGACCCCCTGAGGGGTCCCAACCCCCAGTTTGAGAACCCCTGATCTATAAAACCATGTATGACTCCTGTTTGGGATCTGCCTAACTGAGATGACACCTTGTACTATTTGTAATTCAGAATGTCGAGGCAAACCAGGTACTTCCTTAGCTTTAAAAATCTTTGAAGCTGGAGTTGGGGCCTTTGTTTCTAATATGTATATTTCTGTTAGTCTAACAGAAACAGAGTTTGTTGACTATTCGAGGATCTATTTTCGTAGGCTTTTATCTCAGCTGATTTTGAGGGATGGTCACAGTTCACGGTGTGGAGGTGCGAATTTATTCTACTTTTGTTTATATTGGTCAATAAATTGTGTATGACTTTAGTAATTTTATATTTGCACTTGGACACAATGTGTTGGGCACATTTTACATATAAAAACAAGTAAATAGGTACTAGGAATTGGGGGTAACATCCCATGTGTGAGATTTTACATACAAGCAATGGTAAAACTGGTAGGATATTCCATGAGATTTAATCAGTAATGACTGGTGGATTTTAATGTATGCATATATAAAGTGAGGCATTTTGGTTCTAAGAATCATAAAGCAACTCATATGATGCCGTGTAAAGAGCTGGAATATACTGACAGGCATAGATGACGGGTGCAAATATTCTTGTGGTTGGGTCTGAGTTGGGGATAGCCACAGGTTGGCCAATGGCCCATTCCTATTAGCACCCAGGACCAGCAAAATCTGAGCACCAGGAAAGTGCTTAAAGTAAGGGGGTGGGGTTCGCAACCCCAGATTGAGCAGGGGCGCTCAGGGGCACAGTATTTTAGTGAAGTTGCTGCTCCCTCAGACCATTCAGCTTAGCTCTGTTTTCCCATCAGCACTGAGTCCGACTCTGCCCCAGGCCACCCAGCTCCAGTTAGCACCTCCCCATAGGCTGATTGTTCCCTGCTGTCATGTTGAAGGGACAGCCAGACCAAATGTGGATGACACTGCAACACAGTGCATGGACTCCTGCTCCTAATCCCAGGCTCTGCCCCCTGTGACTGATCCTGTGTCCAGGGGGAAACAGGTCAGAGGCAGAGATGCTGGGCAGCAAGATCCTGTGCTCCTGGCAGAGAGCAATTTGTGGGGACTGATCTCTAGCCCTAGCCACCAGCTGCCTATGCTGATAGGGATTCAAGTCAGCTGTATGGGAAGGTGTTACTCAGTTGCAGCAAAGAAGACAAGTCAGTTCCTGAGCTGCATCAGAAGTATTACAAACAAAACAAGAGAAGCCATTATACCATTGTACAGCATCTGAGGGAAGTACCATGTGAAGTGCTGTGTCCAGTTTTCTGTAACCTCCTGTAAAACATTTGTGGGAATGCTCAAATTCTGGAGAAGATTCTAAGGAGAGCGGCTCAGCTGATAAAAGTTATGTAAGGTCATAACTGTGACAGCAGGTTGGTGAGCAGAAGCCTATAGAGTTTGTAGAGAAGCTTATGAGGATCATAATACAGTACTTAAAGGAGATCTCAAAAATTTAGGTGAGGCTCAGTTTGAACTAAGCCACAGTAAGAAAATATATGAACAGCCCAGAAAACACAAATTTAGGTTAAAAAGTTCAGATTCTTTTTTTTCCCTCCATACTCAAAAAAATTAACATTTTGAATTCTCTGTCCTGTGAAGACTATTCCACAATTCTAGGATTTCTTTTTTTAAAAATGGGCAATTATTTGGTCACTGCATGACCAGAAACATCAGTGGTAATTCTTAACTGGCAGTTCTTTCTTTGATGCACTGAATTACAATAATTATCTGGTTTGGGGTCAGGTTGGAATTCCTCTTACTGATCATACTGAGTTCCTTTAGAGATTTTTCACCTTACTCTGGACTATTAAGAATGGAATCATCTATTAAGACTATATGGGCATAGTCAACATAATCAAATTCTGCAATATGGAGTGAGAGAAGACTGGTATTGATGGACTTTCCAACTTCTATTTTTTCTTTTGTCAGAAGTATTTCTAATTCAGTTATTCCTAGCACAGATTGATTTTCAACACATCCAGTATTAAATTTTATTTATTAAGCCTTGTCATTGGGCTTGGCTCTGTACAAACAAAAAGTCACAGTCCCTGCTCCTACTAGCTTACACATCTAGTGCAGACACAGGCAAAATAATGTGAACACATATAAGACATAGACCCCTTCATTAACTGCTTCACTGCTGCCGAATATGGCAGATATATTAAGTAAATAATGTCCAATGCTACCACATGTAGTCAGGTGCATCATCTGTGTTCAATTGTGATTTCAGTGGCACATCAGAACAAAAGAACACGGAGGTGGCATGGACACTGGAACACCAGTAAGTTATAAAGCTCAGCCAATATGGGTACATATTTGAGACTGTTAGTTACACCTTTGGTGCAGCATGTAATATTTGTTAAAAATATAGAAAGAATTTGCAGGTATTGAGAATCAATAAGGCCTCTAATGTTTTTATATATATATGAGAATAATCTGAAAAGCACAGCAAGGGCTGAATATGTGGCCCTGTCCAGTAGTGCTGTGAAGAATTTTTTTTGCTTTTCATTCTTATTTCAGGAGCGGTAGGGAACTCTTGGAAGAGAACATTCGCCACTAGAGGTTTCTCCTCATATACAAAGAGAATGGATGTGTCTGTTTATACGAATCCTCTTTCTTCCCACTTTATCCCACCACAGATTTCCACCCTGCAAATCTGTGTTCATTATATTTTGGCTGCCCTAAGTGAAATTTCTCAGGCAAAGAAAACTGATAAATAATTCTTTTTTTCAGCTATGGGCAGAATAAACCCATATGTGCAAAATGATCATGTTTCTTTCACAGTCCAAGCTGCAAAGTTCAGGTCCCAATTTTCCCCACCTTTTGGTGTTGTTCAGATGTGAGCCCATTTAGAAAGATAGGCCTAAACTCCAAAATTCAGCTCCAGATCTGAAATCATCTTATTTTAGGGCATGGGATATATTGTGTTAAAGTCCCCTCTGGTTTCTTTAAAAATAAATCTGGTTTCCTTCCTATCCTTATCCTTAATAGGTACTGCAAAGGTGCTATTCTCAGCTGCAAAGAGATGTCACCTTAGCCTCTTTTAGCTTTGCAGTGACATCTTGTGACCAATTGACCTGAGAGAATAGCAGAGCTCTACTCTCCCATGTGGAGGAGAATTTCATGGGGACTGTGTAAACTCTTTTTATATAAAAAGAAAAACAGTAAGGCTTTCATGAAGATACAAGTTTGAAAGTCTTGCAACTTAAAATTAAGTCACAAACGGAATGTTCCATACAGTGAGAAGGAAGGGAGGATTGGAAGACCATTGCATTAATTGTTTTCATTAAGATAAAGGGATACTGCCAACTGGAAATGTAGTCAATTTTACCAAAAAAAAAAAAAAAATTTAAATAGCTTCAGGTACTACACCTGTCCCTCAGTCTCCCTGACAATTTTTGTGGTTTTACAATTGCATTTTTTTTAATTGTCTTTCCTGTTGCTGTGTTGAAAAACTACACAAACAAAAGGGAATGTGTGACTACAGTGAAACTTACTATGAATAAAGAACTGTCAAGAGCGCAAATGAAAGAATGAAGAATAATTTTTTACTCTAATTGCTTTCACTTTTAGTAATCATAGGCACTACTGACTCGAGTATTAGGTAAAGATGTTTCAGGAAGAATGTGATTTTTAAGTTAACAGTGGCCTTTTTATCCAAAAGTTTTTAAAGTAAATTTTTATTATTTTACAGAAAAACCCAAAATCCTTTTTTAGAAAGTTTTTAGCCATGAAAAATACAGAAGAGTTAATGAAAAGGGTAGAGGTCAATACTTGCTAAAGTTATGTGAGAAAAATTGAACAGCGAACTAATTACCATTCTAAGTTTATAACACTTACTTAGTTTTTTTTTTTGTTTTTTGGTTTTTTTTTTAGAGAACCTTATGGAGTTATACTTAGGTTTTCCGGCTTCAGGTTTTTATTTTGTTTTTTTCTCATTATAGATGTTTAATTTTAGGGAATTTTTTACTCATATTTTAGAAGTAAACAATATGAAGTTTTTTTAAATCTCTGCTTAAAACATTGTTTTCTTTGAATTATATCAAAGATTGTTCCCCTTTGTAGCCCTTTACTCCCAGGGATGATCTCCAAAGATCTGATCTAAAACCCAAAGTCAACAGAACGACTCCCATTGACTTCAGTAGGATTAGGATCAGGGCCCTCGTGAGTATGAGAGGACTGGAGGGTCTATCGGCATTATAAATAGTTTTAAATACTGCAAAAATGACAAATTTGGGGTATTTTACTATATATATCAGACATGCATTGATAGGGTTTGTTGGGTTTTATTAATTTAGCCCTAAAACCAGAAACCCTAGTTCTAGTATGTAGAGAAAATACACAAATATGTCAGTATTAAAGTCCAATCCTGCTCCAATAGAAGTCAATGACAGAACTCCCATTGAAAGCAGAATCAGACCCTTACTCTTTTTAGCCCAAAACTTTGCTGTTTCAGAAAGAGAATACTCCTAAAGGCCACACAGTATGAACAGTACAATACAGTAAGATAAGCTTCTTCATTTAGTTGCTGCTGTTAGCATCTTTCACACATTATCTAATGAAAAAGGTGTGATCTACAAGACCAAAGACATAATATACATGAAAAGAAGAGGAGAAAAAAAACTTTTGAAGTGAAAATCGAGATGACCTATAGGGATACATGTTAAGTATCCTCACACCTTCTATGGGTCATCTCGATTATCAGTTCAAAAGTTGTTTTTCTCCTGCTGATGATAGTTCATCTCAATTGATTGGCCTCTTACAGTTGGTATGGCTACTTCCACCTTTTCATGTTCTCTGTATGTATAAATATCTTCTTGCTGTATGTTCCAGTCTATGGATCCGATGAAGTGGGCTGTAGCCCACGAAAGCTTATGCTCAAATAAATTTGTTGGTCTCTAAGGTGCCACAAGTACTCCTGTTCTTTTTGCGGATACAGACTAACATAGCTGCTACTCTGAAACCTGTCATAATATAACATGATTTACTTAAAGATAAAACAAAAGAACAGGTTCCCCTAATTTAAAATGTTAAATTACTTTTCCCCTACAATCATGGTAAATTAAAAACATACTTAGACACTTACTATCCTAAGCATCAGTTTTCCTTTTGTTTAATTACTCAAGGCCACATCAAGTAGACTAGGGGAAAGAGACTCTTTGTTAATGACATACAGTAGAACCCCAGTTTATCAACCCTCAATTTACAAAACTCCATTTTATCCAAAATATATGTTTCCAGGCGTAAGGGCTCAGTCCTGCAGGGATGCGGATGAGACTGGGAGAGAGCATTACAGTGCCACCATTAAGGCAGCAGGCTACTGACTTTATCTCTCAGCCTGCCAAGACCTGAATATGGGACAAAGTGTGTGACAAAAACCTACAGTGAGGAACACACAAAATAATTAATGCAGGAAACATCACAAAATGCTTTGAGATTTATCCCTTTCTAAAACATCAGCTTCATGATCCTTGTTTGTTCTGTTGCAGATCATTTTCAATAGAAAAAGTGAGGGACACCAAATTATTGCAGAACATAGATAATTTTGGCTTTAAAATGAGTGACGTCCCTTGAAATGTGTTATATGCAAAAGGTATGCTGCTGAGCGTGGTGCTTTTTAATAAGTGGTCTAATATGGTAAATTAAGACACGGGGAATGGGTGCTGCTGCAGGTCAATAGGCCAGCAGGAATTCTGAGCCCATCATTGGTTGTGACTCTGAGGCATTGAGCCAGCCAGCTGCAAGAACTGGAAAACATTTCTTTCTTGGCTTGTCTTCATGACAGCCTCTGCTCTCACGTTCTCCTAAACTCAGCTCATATGTGCAATCAGGCAAAGCAGCACTCAAGGGCAGCAGCAGGAGTATCTCAGAATAATGAATATAGCAGTTCCATGCATCATTTTAATGTCCAGGATTTAACCAGTTTGTGATGCCCACACCCTGCATCTACTTTTCCACTACACACAAGTGCTCAGTTCAGGGAGAGCATTGAGATTTACTCAAATTGCAGAGCACTAGGCAAATTTCTCTGTAGTTTGAAACTGTTCCCATATACTCACATAAAATTCCATATGAATTTTGCCATTGACTGGCAAAGCAGAATTGGGCTCGCAGCAGAAGTCACTAAGAGATGCTGAGCAAAAGCCAGTTGTTCAGTGCTATTCTTTTCCCTCTCACAGCTAGTTCCTCAGCAATCAGCAACCTACGGGATCAAGCCCTAAGACAGTATTCTTTGAATCCCTAACAGTTCTGAATGATACTTTTGGAGTTTTGATTTAAATTTAGGCTTTAACTGCATTAATATTAACTTGTATGAATTGCACTTGAAATTAATTGCACTAATGTGTATTTGCACTTTTTAAAAAATGCTTTTAAAAATACCTTACTGAGTCCTGCTGCATTTGGAGGTTATTTCACTATCCCTGGTTTTATGAAGGTTTCAGATGTTCCTTGAAACCATTTGTAACATAGGGGTTCTACTGTATTACTGAAAACATTGTACATGTTGGACCCAGCTCAGCTCTTCTGAAAATTGATCATCTGAAAGTCAGTCTGGGCTCCAGCTGTGTCACATGGATTTCCCCTGTTTTCTGAAACAGTCTGCTCCACTGTTTTTGAAGTTTCTGGGTCTTGGGAGCAGGGACTGCCCAGTGTATCACCACTGCTATTGCAGCGGATAGGGGAGGCCATGTCAGAGGGCTGCTCTGATGGTTTGCCTGTAGCAGAAGGAAGGGGCACGGACATAGGAAGATTCATCATGTAGAACACATTGCCCAGCCGCCGAGACACCTTTAAAGACATAAGCAATTACAGTAATTACTTCAAATAATGTCAATTTAACTAATTGCTCATCTCAACCTTAAATTTGAATGTAGTCCAAATTATCCACAGGGCTGATGGGGACATGACCTTAGAGCCTTCAGGTTGTATCGCCTCCAGCCATCTCATAGGGCCAGATCTAAGGATGGTTAGCAAAAATTCAGAAATGTCCTCCACTGCCCCTGCTTCTCAGTTTCAGCTATGCCCAACTTCTGCTGAATTGGTTTGGCTGTGCTCAGCACAATCTGTAGGGGAAGGAGAGCAAGCACCCTTTGAATCTAGACAACAAGCTCCTTTCTTCCCAGTAGGTGGTGTGCTTCAGCATGCATAATGCAGGCTATTGGTGGTACATAAGACAAATGATTAAGAGAAAGAGAGTAATAGGCTTAATAAGAGGAGAATGAGAGATATACATGGGTTAAGAAGAAGAAGAAAAGGAACATGGGTTAGGAGAAAGATAGATGAGACAAAGAGAAATGAGAACAAATTTGAAGTCAGTGGGTGAAATTAAGAACAGGACATTTGTAACTGATGGGCAGGAAAACTTTCTTATCAGTGAGATCTGTAACAGTGTGGAATACTATCCCAAAGAAAGTGATGGAAGCGTCATCACTTGGGTTATTTTAAAGGACAGGTCAAAGTCATGGAGAATCTACAGGAGAGAACAATCCTCTATTGGTCAGGGGAGGGAGGGGAAAAAGGGGAGATGAACTAATTGATCAGACAAGTCTTTCTAATTTCAACCCAATCTTATGACCCTGGCTATGGAGCCCAACCTTCCCAAAGGCATTCTCTTCCATCACTGTCTCTCAAGCAGCTGTTCATAGTTCTTCCCCAGGCACGCATGAAAAGCAAAGGGAAGCTGAATTGGAGTTAATGCACTGTCCACAGGGACTAGATAGTGCACCCTGTCACAATACTATTTCAGATATTTTATGGGTGAAAGAGTGTTATAACTTCAAAGAAAATCAACAAAATTTTGTCACCTTCCCATGCAACACAAATCTTTCATTCTCCCTCCATTTGGCATTTCAGTACCTGAGATCGAATTTTTAGTGCTGGTCCAAGTTTTAATCCCATTGTGTCCAACAGATGTTCTTCTGTGAGTAGTGGCAGGGTTTCTCCATCAATAGCATGATCTTTAAATACCTTATTAAACAATAAAATGCACACAATGGCTTATTAAAACAGACTGTTTTATGTCTTCTATTTTAATCCTGATACCCAGACAATAAAGGAAGGAAACAGTAACATGGAAATAATTCAGCTTTATATTACTCTGAGAGCAGATGGATGTGGCTGTCATCATCTGTGCCTTCAGCACATCCACTTGCTCTCAGAGTTCCAGCTGTGTAATGTTGCAACATCATTTAGTTTTATTATTTTAACAAAAGTGATCAATTACAGGGAAGCTCATGTCTTAGTCATTCATTTTTTATCCATGAATATGCAGATTTTCAGCCTGCTGTTTACACTGCTTATGATTTTTCATGAAATTGAATGAAGTAATTTCACTATTGCTTAAAACATTGCTTAACATCACAGGACCATGCAATTGCTTCTGCCTGTTTGAAAGTTGTGCAAGTGCTATACTGGCAGAGGGTGGGGTATTAAAACACTTTCCTTATACAGTTGTTCTCCTATTAACATTCTCATATTACACCATGATAGAACACTGTATTGCAGCATACAACCACAAACGAGCATTAACCTACATTGTTTGCTATCTTTTACTGCATGGTTACACATTGCCTAGCACAAAGGGGCCTCAAGATACTCTACTGCAAATAATAAATAGTAACAATAATTTAATTTCAGTAGATAAAATGATGTTAGCAGAACTTTAAATCCAGGGCATGTATCTTTAAACATCTAAAAATGTAAGTATGATTAATACTTGTGGTCACCTGTGCATAATCTGAACAACCTGGAAGGCTAATAATAAAGTTGTATACATCATCAACAGTCCATTTGCGAATATCTTCAATGGAAGAAATATCTTCTCCACTCAAAATCAGGCCATGCACTCCTTTGAGAAGGAAACAAAAATGTTGTGTTTGTATCATCTCAACAGGCAAAACAATAGAAAACTTTATTAAAAATAAGAGTTTATACACATCTACAGGACCTACTTCATATACTAACAATACTTTATGGTCACGTACTTATAGCATAGTCCTAAGCAACATACTAAATAGTCACTCATCACTTTCTAATTCTGAAGGGTTTGATTTTTTCTTTTATTTGATTACTCTTATTTTCTCTACTGATGGAACTGTACATGCCTACCATGCTGCAGCATTTTCTCTAAAGACTACATTATCTGATGCTTTTGATTTGTTATACCTTACCGCTATTTTAACTTGACTGACTAATATTTCAAGTGAACAAACAGGCAAGCAGATAACAGTGCTCTGTGTCACACTCATTCATATCATGATGAAGCATGAACTGTATTATGTGTTTCAGTCTCCAGGTAAATACTAAAAGGCAACATCTTCTATACTGTTTGAAGGCACATCAGTCTCTAGGTGAAGCTCTGTACTAGGGACATCTTCTGTAAAATGACAAAACAGCACTTCATAAAAAATATAACAAAGCTCAGAATGCATGTTATACACCAGGGGTTCTCAAACTTCATTCCACCACGACCCCCTTCTGACAACAAAAATTACTACAGGACCCCAGGAGTGGGGACCGAAGCCTGAGCCTGCCCAAGCCACACCACCCTGGGTGAAGGGGGACAAAGCCAAAGCCCCTTTGCCCCAGGCTGGGTGGCCAAAGCCCAAAGATTTCAGCCCCAGGCAGGGAGCCTGTAACCTGAGCCCTGCCACCAGGGTTGAAGCCTCAGGTTTGGGCTTTGGCCCAGGTCCCAGCAAGTCTAAAACAGCCCTGGCGACCCAATTAAAACAGAGTTGTGACCCACTTCAGGTTCCCAACCCAAAGTTTGAGAACCGCTGTTATACACAGATTACATATGCACCCGAACTCAGCCCATCACAACTAATATCTGCTGTAAATGCATGCAGAAAGAGTATGGGCAGAAGAGATAGGCTAGTTCAGAAACTGCAGCAATTTTTGTTTGGTTTGTTTGGCATTGTATTAACCTAAATTCATTTTGCAGACAGGAAACAAACGTAACGCAAGTCTGCAAGCTAATGAATTCATTTTGCAGCAATACAAACTGGCTTTTGTGGATGTTTTAGGATAAAGACCTGAACCTGCTGCCATTTAAGTGAATGGAAGTTTTGTCGGGATTGGACCCATTGCTATTAGAGAACTTAGCAATGACTGCAGAACAGTGATCCTGTGAAGCTCTCCCACCGACATAGCACTGTCCATGCTGGTGCTTAGGTTGGTGTAACTTAAATCACTCACGGGATCTACTGTACAGAGTTACGTTGACTTAAGTTTTGTCAACAATCATAAGTCTCTTTAATAACATCAGTGGAGCACATCTACACAATGGCCCTTGTGTCAGATGAGCACGTCCACAGTCGTTGCTCTTGCATCAATAGAGAGATCATTGCATCAAGGGTAGCTATCCCACAGTGAAACTTGCCAACCTCTGTTGCCCTCTGCCACTGGGAGCTCTGGGAAAAGATTGCACTGCATCATGGGGACTTGCTCGCAATCCATTGATGCAGTTCTTTCCATCCTATCATTCCATAGGCTTCCTACTTTGTTTTGTGCTGTTTTTCAGCAGCCCTTATAAACTGTGTGCCCGCCATCTCTGCCTGATGACATGGATCCTGAGCTGCTGACCTTTCTGGTGATGAGCATTATGAACACAACACGGCTGGTCCTGCAGTATTTCATGAGCTGAAAAACAGAGAGTGAACTGGTGATGCCTGCCTTTCTGTCTGCTATGGAAACAAATCAAGATTGCTGCTGGCATTCATGGACCAGGTTGCCATGGTGGATCATCGGTGTTGGGCTGGGGAAATAAGCACTGAGTTGGAGATCGCATCATGATGCATGTATGAGATGATGAGCAGTGGCTACAGAACTTTTGGATGCACAAAGCCACCTTCCTGGAACTGTGTGTGGCACTTGCTCCAGTACTGCAGTGCAAGGACAGCAGAATGAGAGCTTCCTTCACTGTGCACAAGCAAGTGGCGATCAGTGTGTGGAAGCTGACAACTCCAGACTGCTACTGGTCTGTCATCCAGGAAATAATTGATGGCTTTAAGGCAATGGGATTCCCTAACTTGCTGCATGGCAATAGATAGAATGCATGTCCCAATTTTGGCCCCCAAACATCACGTGACAGAGCACATCAACCAGGGCCATTTCACTGATGTCAATGCAGGGTGGCCAGGGAAGGTGCATCTTTTGGAACACTGGACTGTGTAGAAAGCAGCACACTGGCACTTTCTTTCCAAACTAGAAGATTCCAATGCGGGCTATGCAAATGATCATAGTGATCCTTGGAGACTCTGTATACCCCTTGCTCCTGTGGCTCATGAAGCTTTACACTGGCAACCTACACAACAGGAAGGAGTGCTGTAACAGCAGGCTCAGCAAGTGCCGAATGACTGTTGAATGTGCCTTCGGCTGATTAAAAGGTCACTGGTGGCCAGTTAGACCTCAGTGAGGAAAATATTCCGATGGCTATTGCAGCCTGCTGCACTCTCCATAATATTTGTGAATCAAAGGGGGAAAAGCTTCCCTAGGAATAGGCTGCTGAGGCTGTTTGGCTGAGCTGATTTTGAGCAGCCAGATACAAGGGCAATTAGAGGGGTGCAGTGGGAGGCAATTCAAATTATGGAGGGTTTAAAGGAGCAGTTTGACAGTGATTCATAGTAATGTGTCGATTTGATGCATTTGACCAGGCAATGTTTACTTGCTGCCATGAATTATCCCTGTAGTGTTTGTTTCATGAGCGTTAATTGCAAGGAGCAAATATTCCTACCTATAGCCACTGTGTTTCAACGTTAGCACTGAGTGATGTATGTATTTCACAAATACAGACTCATTTTATTTCAAAGACTCTAGTTTAATAAAGAGATGAAACACAAACTTTTGAACAAACAGGATGAAAATGAGGAACAGTCTTGTGGTTAAGGCTCTTACAGCTGGGTGAAATTCCCATTTTCATTGGAAATCAGTCCCTAGACATGGAGTGCATGGGGTACTGTGAGGGACCGGGAGCACATGATGAATGCAGTGCGGGAGTTTGGGGAGGGCATAGATTGGAGTTCTGTAGTGGTTGGAGTGGGAGTTGAGCACAGATAGCTCTGAGTGCAGGCTAATGAGAGACTTCAACATCTCCGTCTGGTCCTCCATTAACTTTATTATCTGCTTCTGCCCCTGTGTCCTTTCCTGGCTATTCAGCCTCAGTCTTTCACTGTATCCCTCCATGCTGTTATTTGGCTGTGTGCTGCATCTCTTGACTGCAGCACTTCACGAAACATATCCTCCTTACTCCTCCTGGGTTGCTGCCTTATCTGATGGAGGCACTCCACCGGCATGGAGGAATGTGTTCTCAAGGGCACATCTGCAGAATGCAAAGAAACAATAAAGAGAGACAGTATTGTGAGTACGCTCACAGCTGTGAATCAGAAAAGTCACATACACCTCTTTCTCACTGCCTCTTGGCTAGCACACAGGTTGCTGCAAGTCCCAATTATGATGCATTCCCAGGGAGATGGGGTGGGCAAGGCAGAAAGGACAAGAAGGGACAAAGGGTGGTTTGTGAAGGGGGTTATTATAAGGTGGTAGGGAGCCTAATCTGAATTTTGGTACTCTTTTCCACAGGCTAGGGTAATCAAACCCAATATCTCACTCTTAAGGGTAACCTAGGCTGCAAAGGAGCATCTCCTGCATTTGTGTGGCTTCAGACTGGCTTCATATGCTGCTGGCCTGTGTGCCGCATTGGCCCCTGCAGAAATAATTGCTGGGTAACATGGGAAAGTTTCCTGTAGTGGAGGGAGAAACAAGGCAGCTCTCCCAAGGAACCTTTGGCAGAGGATTGCAGAATACCTACAGGGAAATTTCCTAGAGATCACTATGGAGGATTCCAGAGACATCCCCGTGTATATTACCAAACTTTCCCACCATGACCTCATTGCATAGATTAGGAGTTCTCCTCCACCCCAAACCCTACTTTGTCTCCAGCATTTATAATGGTGTTAAATATACAAAAAGTGTTTTTAATTTATAAAGGGAGTCTCACTCAGAGGCTTGCTGTGTGAAAGGGGTCACCAGTGCAAAAGTTTGAGAACCACTGGCGTAGATGGACAAGTTCTGGTGTTAATCTCTGTCCCTTATCCCTCCTGTGCCATATAACAAAGTACATGACAGCTCAATCTCCTCTCACCGTGCAGTATGAAAGCAAAATGAGCACTTACCAGAGCTCCACTCTCTGGCATCCTGCGTGCCATAGCTGGAGTGCTGGGACTGGCTAGATCCCTCCGGAGTGGAAAAGAGGTCCTGACACACCACACCATCAGACAACCCTGCTGTGTGCTCCACATATTTCTCTAGCTCTAACTCCTCGTCCACCACTTCCTCATCAAAGTTGAGTCTGCTGGCCGCTGCCTCTATGCCCTCGAAGTATCCATGGGACTCTTGACAGTGAAGGTGGGGTCACTGCTGAGGATGGCGTGCAGCACCTTATGGAAGCAGCGTGTCTTGGTTAGCCTCCCAGTACACCTGCCTCAACTCCTTGATTTTAGCACGATACTGCTGTGTGTCCATTTCGTGCCCCTTCTCCTGCATGCCTTTAGCAATCAGTCCGTAGCTATCGAAATTCCTACGGCTTGTGTGAAGCTGCAACTGCACAGCCTCCTCTCTCCATATACTCAGCAGATCCAACAGCTCTGGTGTGCTCCACATGGGAGCACATCTGCTGCATAAAGTCGGCATGGTCACCTGAGAAGATGCTATGTGAACTGTTCACACCGAGCAAACAGGAAGAGGAATTTCAAAAAATCCCGGGCCTTTAAACGGAGGAAGGTCGCATACCTATGTATCTTCAGGTAGCAGAGTTCAAACTGCTGACCAGAGTGGTCATGATGGGCATTGTGGAACATCTCCTGGAGGTGAGTTAGGGTGACATAACCAAGTGAGGTGTCTACACTGCTGCTGTGTCACTCTATGTCGCAAAAAGCTCAATGCCGTTCGTCAAGGTAGTTTTATTATGTGGAGTTACATCGATGAGAGGAACATTTCAGTGTGTAAACTTCCACTGTTTTATTGACAAAAGCTGAGTTTTTTCAACAAAACTGTGTAGTGCAGACAAGGCCTTACTCACACCCGAGTGACATAATTTACACCGACATAAGCTGTCATGTGTACATAGCAAACCTGAGGCATGAATTTGGTCTCAAGCAGAGGGCAGCTGATAGGAGAACTTCCTGTGCTGCCCGACACATACATAGGATTGTTGCTCAAATGGGCAGTTGCTGCCAGGATCCCACCAGGCAGCCTGGAAGAGCTGGGAGGACAGAATGTATCAAATAGGGTTGCAGAGAACCACAATATTATCCTGACATGATATATGTGTTAGTATCCCACCAGCATGTGATGAGATCATTTTGCAACAACATAATGGCAAGACACACTATTGTGATGTTTGCATCAGGAGATTACTCTGTGACTTTGCTCCTCTGTAACTCCATCTACTTCCCACGTGGTTCTGCAAGATTGAACATCACTGCCTTAGAGAATGAAACCTTTATATGCCAGCAAATAACATGTGGAGATCTCTATAAATGGGAGAAATAACTATGTTTGCCTTCACTGATGTGTACTTATCAGGTCATGTTAGCTGCAGCATATGCCCCTGATTAATGAAGTCCACATTTTGAAACCCTGACTCTATCATTGTAAGTGGAGTTTAAATAAAAAGAGGATGATGAGAAAGCTAATCAATAAAAAAAGAAAAGAGACCAACTTGACAAACCTGGAGGCTGTAATGGATTGCTGGGTACTGGGAAGCTATATGGCAGTGCTGAGAATGGGATTGCAGAAGGATACATATACTTGTCATCAAAGGCTGTGCAAGAGTTATTGGGATCCTTCTTATTTGCACTGCTGCAGCCATTTGTTTCAGGGGAAATTTCATGAGTAACACAACTTTTTCTCAGGCTGTGTTCATACTCTTTACAGCTTTTCACAGCAGTAGCAGATGGCTCAACATGGGTTTTGCTTTGCTCATGTTTGTTCAGCATCTCAAGCTCTGTTTCTTTCTTGTCCTCTTTCTCATCATCAGCAGTGGTGGAAGCAGAGTCTGCATTTTTGTCTTCAGCTTGGCTTTTGGCACCATTGGCATTGCAATCACCAGTTTTGTGATTCCCAGCTCTTCTCCCTGGCCGACGGCCTCTCTCCCTTTGCAGGTTGCTGATTGGAGGATATGGGCTGGTTGCCATGAGCATGGTATTGCCATGAAGGTCATCAAGGGTGGTTCGATGAACATATAGGTCGCTAGAAAGGTGGCCTTCAGGAAGTCTGTGCCTGCCACGGAAAGCAACTGGGCTAGCTGGGATTCCATGGTAGAGGAAAGGTGCTTCCAAACCCAGTAGCCCTTTACGATGAGCTTTCTCAATTTCTTTTTGTTGAAAAATAGCACTCATTTCCATTTCCATCCTAAGAGGTAAACAGAGCATTAGCAGTGAGGACTGATCAGTTCTCTTGTCATTTCTTTTTCAATGACAGATTAAACTAGAACGATATAATACATGAATAGAAAAATATTTCTTTCCCATGTTGCTGTGTGTGAAACATATGAACAACAGAGGAAACAGAGGAAGTGACTATACACAAAGTGTTGTCAAATGCATAAAAGAAAGCTCACAGAATATTATGCTTGTGATAATAAGGGATGAAATATTTTCCAACAAAAGCATGATTTATAAGTTGATAATACGGGCATCCCAGCATCAGTTACACTCATTTCACCACCACAAGGGCTAGAGACTTAAAAAGCTTAGATTCCAAGCAGAAAATTATACAACACCTTGAAAAAGGGCACTTATGTGGCAATTGATACAGTAATATAATCGTATTATGCACGAGGCCTTGACTATACTGCCAGAGCCAATTAACTGTAAGTAAAGATCTTGGGTCAACTCTCCAATGCACCTTGGTCTCTGTCTAATGCTCAGATGGTGCAAAGGGCTGTATTTTGACAGTAAATGACAATCAGAGAATTACCTTTGTGGAGGGAACTACCCACTGATATAAAGCCAACAGAACAGGTTCCTGTACCAGCCACCCACCACTGTATCTGGCACAGGGTGGCTTGCCAGAGAAAGGAGGTAGATGCTGAAGGTCAGGTGAAGCTCCACTATGCTATACCAGTCCTCTCCTGGCACTAGATCCCTGAGGGGGACAGGCCAGTGCAGAAGCAGGAAGCTGTGACTGGCTCCCCTCCCACCTCCAGTGAGTACCCCCACTGTAGGTACTCCCTCCAGCATCCCCAACTGTACCTCTCCAAATTTCCCCTCCCCGCTCTAGCAGTGTCCTCTTTTTGGGAAACTGAACTATGGTAACCCTCTTGCAAGTTCCTCTTGCAATATAAAGGTGAGGGGTTCGCTACATGGGAAAAGAAATCCAGCTGATTACATTGAAACTGGGACCAATCACCAGATTTCCATATAATCATCCATGACACCAAGACTGCTTCACTAAACCAGGACATCTGGGCATCCTGTACATGGTGTAGGGATTTCCAATCCTCCAATCCAAATTTAAAAAATACTATGAGTGATGAGTCCAAACTGCCAAGTTCAGATCTGGTTCTGAGTTTTCCCAAGGTCAAGGGTATTTGAATCTAGAGTTCCAAGCTGCAAAGTCTGGATACAGATCCAATCTTTAACCAAGTTCTGGATGTTCCAGCTTGGGCCTATATCTTATATCGGTTATTTAAAACTAAAAGCAGAATGAGGGAGAGAAGCAGAAAGTTTTTCTGTGCCCCTGGCTTCCTGAAACAGAGGATTTTTTATATATCTGGACGGTTTGAACAAGTACTGCAATTACCTTTAACGGGGCACCAAAAGTTGTGTATTACAAAATCTGCAGCTTAACCATCCCAGTCTGCCTCCTTTCTCCCCACTCCAGGCCTGTACCGCAGTGCAAAATTTACATTCAGGTACCTGGCAATATTTTGTTTTTGAACCAACTCCTGCCTTCTGGCCACAGCTTCCATGGATTCTGGCTGGAGAAAACTATATCCTAGAAAAAATAAATATATATGGTTAGAAAAGTTTAGAATTGCACTCACACTTCACACATTCCGTGAAATAGTTGGATGTTCCTAAAAGTATTGTTAAAAGTAAACAGTTAAAAGGCCTGTTGAAAATGTAGCCTATGGAATATTTTTCAGAGTCACTGGTATAACTTCAGTCCAGATGCTGCAAACATTTCTCTCTTCAATGGGACTAATAGTAATTATAACTAAGCTTGGTATCATGTGTTTATAGGGTCAGGACCATAGGAACACCTGTCATCAATACTTCTAAGGCAAGGGAGAGTAGTGACATTTATGAGATAACTTCTGTCTTTGAAGAACATGGAGAACCAACTGAGTACGTAATAACTGATAGTTTAAAAAAGGAAAAGAAATGTAAGAACACTACTTAAAAGTCTATTTACAGGCTAGCTGCAATGGTCTTACATGTAATTTTTTAATAACATTTCCTCTCTGAGAACTGTATCAGACCCAAATATGGTAAATCAAAGTCAGAGACTCACAGAAGGGTGAGAAGCTGAAGCCAAAAGTTCCTGTTTCTGGACCATAGTGGCTTCTAGTGCCTTTTTATTCATCTTTGACCAAATCTGGGATCCTTGCTCAGTTTTTACTCAGACCTGAGTAAGAATCTCAAGATATGGTCCATTATTAACTTCTTATTCCCAGCATGACGTGTTGCACAATTATGCAACCATGAAATTTGCTACTGTATCCACCCCTTGCTTTAGGACTGAGAACCACAAGCTAAACTTTATTAAAACAAATATGTAGCCATTTTATGGGAATAAATTATATCCAGGTAACATAGGTCCTGGCAACAGGATCAAAGAGAGTGACCAGTGAAACAACCCCTTAAAACAGCTAAGACAAAAAAAAAATCCTATTACAGAGAGTTAAATGTGTGTCCACAAAGAACATTGCCAGTCAGATAAATGTTGCTGGCTAGAACATTCTGTTTATATGGAGAGAGATGGACAAATGCCATACTATTTGGAAAATGCAAAAGCAAGGGGAGAGTGTGCACACACACACAAGCATATAGGATGGAGATGTGCCTAATAAATTCTAGTTTGCATGTCTGAAGTCTCATATTGGTGCAGATTGGGATTTCTGCTAGGCAGGCCACTCCCTTTCTCAAGGCTATTTTACAAAACATAAATACAATAAAACTTATTTATTGCCATCAGTGACAAACCTGATGAAAAACTAGGAGTATCCACTTTTTCAGTAGTACCCTGTTACTTCACAGGATCATTCAACTGGCTGTTACCTGGACCAGGATAAACCCGACTGGACAATATGTTTGGCATGTTTGCATGCTGTGGGACTGAAGGTCCAAGGTGGGAAGCTACATGGATCTGTCTTGGGTCAGCTGGTGCCATCATTTCAGTGGAAGGCAACAAATCTCTAGGGAAAGAGAGAAAATTACAATTAGATATGTAAAGTATATGTTCTAACTTAACGTGTCCTGTTCTACACTCACATACATTGATTCAACTCCCTTTAACTTTAACAGGACTGGCACATTTGACTGAGGCAGAACTGGGATGCTATTTGCAGAATTTGCTCAAAAATTTTTGTAAAAAGTAATAAAGTAATAAAATAACTCGGATTAAGACCTAAATTCTCATGTAAAAGGCCTTGGGGGTTTTTACAAGCCCAAGTGGTCAGGTCCAATTTTACCTTTCAGCTGAAAAACAGCATCAGCAATAACACTCCCCTTGAGCACAGATTTTTAAGTGACTCAGAGGAAAGATCTACTGAATCATTCATGCCACATATAGCAACACTCTGCATTTCTTCAAGGTCTCCCATGCAAGTACTGACTAGTCACAACTCAAAAAAGTATATCTACAGTGCAATAAAAGACCTGTGACATAGCCGCAGCTGGCCTGAGTCAGCTGACTTAGGCCCACAGGGTTTGGGCTGCGGGGCTATAAAATTTCAGTGTAAATATTTGGACTCTGATGAGTCTGGGCTCCAGCCTGAGCCAGAACATCTACAGTGCAATTTTAGAGCCCTGCAGCCTGAGCCCTGCAAGCCTAAATCAGCTGAACCGGGCTCCGAGACTTGATGCCAGGATTTTTTTTATCGCAATGTAGACATACCACAAGTCTCCTTAGAATAGATCACAGCTTAAGGTAGTAGAGGCTGCAGACATCTGTCAAAGAAATTACTGCCCTGTTTGGTTTATATTGTTTGTGTAATGTTTTGATGCCCATTGGTCCTTTGGACATCTCTCCTGGCAGATTGGTCTGTACCAATAGTGGTCAGGAAAGGCATTATGTCCTGGGGAAGTAACTCAAACACTTTCCTGTCCTTAGCAGTAGGAGTCAGTAATTGCATGTCTTTTCAATATTGGTCTTTCTGGGTACTGATGGAATAGGCCATCCAGTTATGTCAAAAAATGTTCCATGTTCACCTTAGGACTTGAGGGGGACTTAATAAATATGTTTCAAATCAGACTAACTGGTATTAGACAGTTGCCTCAGCAATTGTCCATGTGGAATTTAGGGCTATGCACAAAGGTGGATAGTAGCATAGCAGGAGCAATGTAGTATTCTGTATCCAAAGACAGGGATATTAAATTTAAATATAGGGGAGAGCTAAGGAGACACACACAGCTTCATCCATCCCTTAGTTATTAAGGCTATTTTAGGGACTAGAGACTGTGTTAAAAATAATCTCAAATCTTTACACTTTACACATATTCATGAATATAAGGTGATCTGCTGTTCTTTAAATCCAATGGAGAAGTGGGGAGAAATACCTGTCTACAAATCGAGGTTCAAACTGTGAAGGAATTGGCTGCATTTTCTGCTGGCCTGCTCCCATTAGCTGAGGGTTTACTGCCATCATCTGGTTTCTCATTAGCACTTCTTGTCGCTGTCGCAGTTCTAACACAAAGCATATAAAATTCCATTGTAAGTTCAGTAAGTGATTCTATACCCAGTATGAACCTTACCAGAAATATAATAATTAGTTAGCATATAATCTTTTATATTCCACCTATTAATAAGGAAAACTAGACACAAAGTAGTTACTGCCATTTTAAAAAATGTAGACTTATATCCCCCGCTTAGCTACACTGAGCATCTCATTGATCAATATAGCATATTATAATAGGGCTGTCAAGCGATTAAAATTAATTGTGATTGTGCAATTAAAAAAATGTAATCACACGATTAATCACGCCGTTAACAATAAGAGAATACCATTTATTTAAATGTTTTTGGATGTTTTCTACATTTTTAAGTATATTGATTTCAATTACAACACAGAATACAAAGTGTACAGCACTCACTTTATATTTATTTTTATTACAAATATTTGCAGTGTAAAAACCAAAAGAAATAGTATTTTTCAATTCACCTAATACAAGCACTGTAGTACAATCTCTTTATCATGAAAGTTGAACTTACAAATGTAGAATTATGTACAAAAAACCCCTGCATTTAAAAATAAAACAATGTAAAACTTTACAGCCTGTTAGTCCACTCAGTCCTACTTGTAAACAAGAAGTGGGCAGCATTATCTTCTACAAATCTAAACAAACTTGTTTCTCTTGGTGACTGGTTGAACAAGAAGTAAGACTGAGTAGAATTCTAGGATCTAAAGTAGGGGTAGGCAACCTATGGCACGCGTGCCAAAGGCAACTCGCAAGCTGATTTACAGTGGCACTCACACTGCCCGGGTTCTGGCCACTGGTCCGGGGGGCTCTGCATTTTAATTTAATTTTAAATAAGCTTCTTAAACATTTTTAAAACCTTATTTACTTTACATACAACAATAGTTTAGTTATATATTATAGACTTATAGAAAGAGACCTTCTAAAAACGTTAAAATGTATTACTGGCACGCGAAACCTTAAATTAGAGTGAATAAATGGAGACTCGGCACACCGCTTCTGAAAGGTTGCCAACCCCCGCTCTAAAGTTTTACATTGTTTTATTTTTGAATGCAGTTTTTTTTTGTACATAATTCTACATTTGTATGTTCAACTTTCATGATAAAGAGATTACACTACAGTACTTGTATGAGGTGAATTGAAAAATACTATTTCTTTTATTTATAATTTTTACAGTGCAAATATTTATAATCAAATATGATAATATAAAGTAAGAACTGTACACTTTGTATTCTGTGTTGTAATTAAAATCAATATATTTGAAAAATGTAGAAAAACATCCATAAATATTTAATAAATTCCAACTGGTGTTCTATTGTTTATCAGTTTGATTAAAATTGCGATTAATTGTGATTAATTTTTTTAATTGCAATTCATATTTTTGAGTTAATCATGTGAGTTAACTGCAATTAACCAACTGCGTTAATATTATACAATCTTTAACTGCACCAGAAATAAACAAGACGTGCAAAGCCTCATGTAAACACAGTGACAGTTTATACAGTCCATGTTGATGCATACCTCACCACTATTAAAGTATGAAGGAATAGTGATGTATGGGAAGTGTGCTGTTTGTGGAAATTTGTATTTTTAATGATAGGGCAGATCTATGAAAAAATGGAAGACTCTAATTAGCTAAGAAAAACGCCAACCTGTCTTGATATGAAATAGCGTAATCTAATGGAATAAGCATGGGGCTTTGAGTCAGGAACTATTTCAGATTTAGGTGTTGAAAGCTAAATACAGAATTCCATATACAAGCATCGCATAAGAGTCTGATCCAAAGTCCAGTGAAGTCAATGGAAAGACACATTTATTTGAATGGATTCTGGAATAGGACATAAGTACTTGATTTTCAGTGCACCCTTGGTTTCCACTGAAGTCAGGTAAAAGATAAATATATTTTTCCTATTTGTTTTGATTGTTTTTAATTATTTTTAAATTTTAAATGAATTAAAAGTTCCACGGGTCCAAGGACCCTTCACATCCTTAGAACCTGTGAGAAGTGATGCTAGTTTTTTGATTGATTCCATCATCAGCCTCAGTCGTTGCATCTGAAGTATCAGTATCTTCAACTAAACTCAAATTCAGATGACAGTGGAGAGGGGAAAAAGGATGATTTTATTACAACTTGTCCTTTACTCTGCTGCTGGGACATGCATCTGCAGCAGTACTGTTTGTCATGTTAAACTCCACTGATGTTCTTTCCTCTGCTTTTTCTTGCAGAGATGTAGGGTCTGAGAAATGGTCTTTTCCTTATTCATTTATTTTGCAGGACCAATAGTTGCAATGTTTGATGCTAGCATTTGAAGTATGCTATTACAGTGGTCACACTTTCATTGGGGGTAATAGTAATTGATTAATAGATGTTTTAATAAATGGTTATCAGTTTTTATAGAGTCCAACAGGTCAAAAGACTGCTTATAACCATGGCTTATAAACCTTCCACACCACTTTCTACCTATGTGCTTTTAACCATCTGTAATATATGCTGCTCATGTCTATGACATGCTTATAACATCTATTAACCATTTGTTAACCCTTTATAAACAGAACCCCCAAATATAAAGTGGGACCATTAAAGTTTGATTTGGTTCAAATGCACTATATACAGAGTGTTAGTTGGGGCATATTCCAACAGATGGAAACTTTGAGCTCCCCACCAGCCTGCTGGGAACAAAGGAGAATTGAGGAAGAGAACAGGGCCAACTGAATGACACTTCTGCTACTCTTAGGTCTGCCAGGATGGGGCTGCAAAGGCACAGTCACAAACTCTCTTTTCAAAATTCCCTCATCTGTACATATCGAGGACTTGGTCTTGCCCTTTATCGGGCTCACCAGTAAGCAGCCTGTTTTCCCACAGAGCTTGAGCATTCTCAGAGTGTAGTACAATGTGCACCTATAAGAGACACCAATTCCTTGAAAATTTGCCCCTCAGATTATATGCTTAAAATCCCTGGAAAATTAACCAACAAAAATATCTTAATAAAATAACATTGTTTAATAGTATATTTATTATTAAAGAATCCCCGTATGACCATAAATTATTAGAGAGATGCACATTTTGTGCTGCTAAGTTTGTACCACACAGCTTGTGCATGCTCTGTTATTGTGTCGCAGAGTTCTGGGAGTTTCTTGAATCAAAGAAAAGACTGTGCACTGGGGATCATAACGATCAGCTTTGCTCATAGTTGACTAAAGACTTGATCCTGCAAAGTAATAAGTACCTCCTGTAAGTCACAATCCTACAATCTTTGAAGTCAGTGACAAAGCTGCCACAGAATGGTGGAAGATCAGGGCTCCACTCAATACCCAGCACCTTGCAGGATTGGGCCCTAGGTCTATGGGAGTTACAGGAGCAGTGCCCTCCCAGATGCTGGAGCACCTCAGAATCAAACTTTAAACTCCCAAAGACCCACTGGGGCTCCATATAAAATTTGTTGTGAACTTTTCAAAAGCCATTTATATAGTTTTTCCCAAGTCCTGGTCAGGAATCTGGAGGGGATCTTTCCAGAATATTAGACTTATCAAACGTTATTGCTCACATATTGAATACATGTTGTGAATACTATAAACATGGTCTTGGAAAGTTTTAGTTCTAGCTTACCTCCTGCTGCCATGCCACTTGCTAATCGGTATAAGTGCTTTTCATCCAACATCCCTTGTTCCCCAAGTATAGACATCTTTCTCATGTGATCTCGGGGAGTCATGTTATGAGGTGATGCAGCAGACCTCCCTTTTCCAATGTAAAGAATGAAGTCAGAAGGGCCCAAGAAGATCATAAAATATTCAAAAGGTTAAGAGAGCTCAGGTCCCACATATAGTTTTTCTATTAAACAGATAGATCTGCAAGGCCAACATGCAATGCTTGTAGATACCATAGGGCATATGACAGAAAGATATTGTGGGATTTTGCCTTTCTGAATCTTTTCACAACTAATAGCCAAGTCAAAGGTGCCAGAATTCTAGTGCTACTATTTCCTTCCAAAGCTAAAAAAACACAAATCTTTGAGACTTTTAAAATTTCAACTTAAACCAACACTAATTTTCCTGTGTGTTCCAAAAGCCCCTTGATTTTTTTTTTGAAGTGAATCAAAACATCATGACATTTACATAGGTAATAAAGCAAAGAAACACACACAGAGATGGGGTAAACTTAGTCCATCGTCATCAGGTTCAGTGAAGGAAGGTGCCCCAGAATTATGCCAGTTTAGAGTATTTCAGAATCTGTCTCAGAGCCTGAGCCTCCAGTAGCACAACAGTTGCTGTTCTTTGGAAAAAAACAAAACAAAAACAACTAAATTTAGGCTACACTTCTAATAAGCTATCCTTAAAAATAACTCTAAGGTCCCTACCTGTTGCTGAAGTGCCACAAGCTGTTTTTTACGGTCTGGGTCTTCAGAATGATCAGATGTTTTCTGCTCTATCACTGGGAGACAAAACAAGACAGAAAATGTTTGTACTAGTGCTGAATCAAAACTCAGCGGACCGAACTCTCATCTGTGAACACAAGACTGTACCAACTTCATTCTAAATCAGCAGTTCTCAGCTCAAGGATCTTCACAGCAATGCCTTGGGGAATGAAGCCCAAAGCTAGACAAGTTAAGTCCATGCTGTATTGCTCATATTAGGCAGGGATTCTGCTCCTTAAACTCACTGTGAGTTTTGCTATAGCTACTATTGGAACAGGATTGGGCCCATGGGTAAAGTTTGGGGGGAGAGTGTAGGGGATATTGCCTCCCCCTCCAAAAAAACTGCAAGCCTTAGGCAGGCATGGAATTTGCCTCTCTATGCACAGCCCCATTGGCCTCACTGGAGCTGCCCCTCCAAATATGGTAGTCAAACTACAGCTATGATTTAGGTCACTATTACTATTTATTTAGCCAGTGCTAATGTGCTAAGGAAATAGCTCTTGATCATGTGCTGCTGGACCAAGTGGGGGAAGGAAACCCCAGAGTAAAGGAATCTTCACTGAAAATCCTCTGCCACCAGCCATGCCCATTTAAGCAGGGAGCTGGCATCTGAGGCACCTCAGTTAATCTCAAACGCCATGTTTTCACACAAGAAGGGACATAGTTTCTGAAGCAGGCAGGGCCCAAACCATTTTAGGGCTTTGGTTTATCTGATTTTATATGGCTTGTTAACCAACTTATTTTTGGCATATGGTGATAAGTTTTGATATATTAAAGTGCCATTCTCCTCTGAAAAATGTCTTGGCAACTTCTTACTTAGATCTACCCCTTTGCATGTATTCAGTCATGCTGTACTGGCTAACTTCATAGATTAAAATGTGTTTTTTACTGATATTCCCCCTTCCCCCTGCCATTCTTGTATCCCTGCTGAGCCAATAAATTGAGTGAGGTGTATTCTATTCATGTCTGGTCATCGTCAACAGAATTTTTCACTAAAATCTAATTATAGGGCCAATCAGTTACACCTATGCAAAGTCCATGAAGACAGTGGGGTTGCACAGGTGTCACTGAAGGAAGAATTTGGCCCAGGGAGGAAGCTTTAGCACTGGTGATGGCATGAAAGCAAGAAAAAACAATCTGTAAGCAGTTCAACTGTAAACTGAGCCCACTTTCTATGGAAATTTTTGAGAGACAATTAACATGGGCTTCCAAAATCTACAAACTCTCCACAGAAAATCATATTTTTAAAAGGGTAATTCATTATCAGATATCTATATTCTTTCAGGGAATCAATCCTTGGAATTTGTGTGGATTCCAAACCAATTCCAAAACAAGGGAGTAACCATGTCCTTAGTTATTTTGTAATAAATTGTATATGCATAGTTGAGTCATGCTTGAATCACAAATACTTTTCAGTGAGACGGAATGAGTGTGGGATTCCATTCGAGCCCCCATTTCTCAGAAAACCTTACCATCATCTGACAATTCCCATAGTTGGTCTCAGTCCCAAAGTGAATTTTACTGAAGGAATGTGAATTAAATTAATTCAGCCATTTGAGGTATACGGTGGCAGGGGAGGGAATTACTCTCACCATGAAAAAATGTGACCTACTTTAAAAAAAAATGTCTTATGACTCACAAATGGCTGAAACACTAGACACCAAGCTGACCATGTCAGTAGTCCTCGTGGAGGAGGAAAATCAAGACAAATTTGAAGATAAATAGCTTAGTATCTTTCAAGTTTTCAAGATATGGGTTTGAACATGCACCTTGAGATGTGTTTTCATTCACTTTTTTTAGGGCACTTGAGTCATAAAGTGGTTTAGGATGCTCGATGTTTGCTGAAGTGCATCTGAGCTGCCAAAGTGCTTCTGAGATGCTAAAGCGTTTTCAAAGGTGCCTTAGTGCTAAAGCTCTTTAGCACTGAACTGAACCATTTTTACAATGGCTCAGGGCATAGGTGGTAACTAGCGGGAGGGAATGTAGAATTGCCATACTGTATTGAACCAGTGGTCTACCTAATTTGTTTCCTATATCTGACAGTGGCCAGATTGGATGCTTCAGAGGAAAGCACTAAACCTTTGCAATTACCAAACAGCCTGCCTACAGGGGAAGCTTCGTCGTAACCTCCTCAGGGTTCGTCTTGTGGGGTATTTGGAGGTGGGAGATGAAGTGGCAAGGGCTGGGTGTGAGGACAGAGCTTGGAGACCAGGAAGTGTCTTTTTGTTTTCCTTTTTAGTAAACCAGAAAAACTATATACAAAAACCTGACATTAGTAAGATATTAACAGCTGCCAGGAGATTTGTCTGCACTGGAAACTTGTTCTGCTTTACCTGCACCAGAATAAAGCATTGCAACCCCCTAACATGGGCATGGCTGTATTGGTATAAAAGTGCATTATTGTGGCATAGCTATTCCTGTGTGGGAAAAGGACTAAGCTATATTGGTATAACTATAAGGCACATCCACATCAACTATAAACTGTATCCACACTAGAACTTTTACTGGTGTAACTATTTCATAAAATAAAAAATCTCTAACCAAAATAGCTAGCCCAGTAAAACTTTTCAGTTTAGACCAGATAAAGGTGACTGTAGTTAGCAGGTGACCATTAGCACTGGTTTCCATGTCATTCGCAAAATTATTTGGATTTTGACAAGTTAACTATGGTCATGGATTGTATAGAAAGTTGCAATCTGCTGATAAACATGTTGTTGCCAAATAGCACAATTGTTCTGTGAGCTAGTGCCAGGGCTATTTCAGATACTGCCTTGAAGCACCTGTTAGGGAAACTTGGATGGGTTTTGTTTTGCTTTTTTTTGTTTTGTTTTGGGTTGTTGGTTTGTTTTTTGTTTTTGATGATGTTTCCACTGGAAATGTCCTCTCCAAATACGGCAGCAAATAATTCAGCTTCCATTAATCTGATGAAGCATGAGAAATATTTGCAGATATGTGGTTATCATTTGAATAAAAATCAGCAAATACCAAGACCCAAACTAGTATCAGTTGATACACTCAATACAGGAATCTTAGGTTTTGTCCATATCAAGTCACTGTGGTCTTAACTAATGTAATTGAGCAACATAAATCTGTGGTGTCAAGTATCAGAGGGGTAGCCATGTTAGTCTGGATCTGTAAAAGCAACAAAGAGTCCTGTGGCACATTATAGACTAACAGACGTATTGGAGCATGAGCTTTCGTGGAGGAATACCCACTTCGTCAGATGCATGTGACAAATTGGGTATTCACCATGAAAGCTCATGCTCCAATATGTCTGTTAGTCTATAAGGTGCCGCAGGACTTTTTGCTGCATTTATAAATCTATGGCTTCCTCCACAAAGGCTGTAGCCTGATGCTTTTAGTGAAACACCAGGCTTTGAAAATCTACAAGCCGGAGAGAATATTCCACTCATATGTAAGTTTTTCATGTTAGTGGCTCTATGAAGGCATTTTGTTTTTTACTGGTGCCTCAGTAAATCCCATGTAATTTACATTAGGTTTTCTTTTGATTATACTTGGAAAATTTCCCAATTGCTCTTGTCTTTGAAATTCCAAATCTAATTCTCTATACTGAACTTCAGAATATCATTAGTGTGAATTTGGCCTATGTTCATTTTGAATACAGGACACAATCTTGCATATGGTTTCTCTCTGCAGGAAGATTAGAACTTAAATGTTTTGTTTCAGTTGACCTGAAAACACAGAAACTGCCTTACTGAAAGAGAACAGTAGTTTGTCTAGGTTCAGCCTGCTTCAAGACTAGAAGTGACCTAGCCTCAGAGAGAAGTAAAAAAACACACAATGTACATGGCAAGCTCAGTAATGCTATTTCCTTTGGGAAAATTCTTACCCATACCATACAGCAATTAGCTTGTGCTCTAAATCATGGGTCAAATTCATGTTTCTTTTAAAAGGCTCACTCTGCCTCCTAACAGCTATCATATTACAAATGGCCACATAAAACAAAACCACTTTCAAAATACAGAAAGCATACTTCTGATTCATATATTAGCTAGAACATTGGTGAGAACTAAAAGGCTGCTCAAAATTTTGAAGCAGGGTTCATATAAAAAATGCATACGCACCAGCTGTCCAGTGCTACATTCATGTATGACTCTTCTCTGATCCTATTGCACAAATCCTGGCTGTACAGCACATTACATGGATGAAGACAAGTTAATCTCTAGCTTTGGATTCTTACCCTCAACAAACCCTTCTTGGCAGCAGGCAGAACCACTCACCCAGTGCTAATTCTGTCTCAAATTATTAGGCAAGAGGTGGCAAGACACAAACTTCATGAACTAAAAGCACTCACAAATTCAATCATGTTATGTGCAGTGTTAAAATGTGTATAGCAGTCATATGTATCTAGACAATTTATTCAAAGCAATCTACTGCTTTTGGCAAAACCTACTCTAACAATCACAATATATCATGTATAATATGTACTTGTTGGAAGACGATCCTTCTTTATAGTTATATAAATTAAGATTTCATTAATTTAAATACTGCTTTGACATACTTCATGTGCATACAGAATTACCATTTAAAAAGTAATTTGCAATATATCATTGCAATGGTTCTGCTCTACTCTTTTTGAAGGACATAAGTGTAGTTTTAAAATCCTCAAGTAAGTTAAAGGGAAACAATTTTTTTTAAAATACATCTTATTCTTGAATAGTATTCAACATAATATTGATGTAAATATTGTATATTTTTCTCCTGACATTTTTTGCCTCTTCTTTTAGAAAAGCTTTCTTGGTTGCCTCAATTATAACAAGTTTAGATTATGTTTAAAAGGAAACAAATTTAGTCCCAACAGTAAAACCTGAAATCTGTACTGTTTTTGCCTTAAAACTGCCTTATAACTACTAAAATTCAAAATTGGGCTGGATTCATGAGTCCACACTTAGCAAAATAAATGGCAGTTCTAACAAATAAAGAAAAAAATATGCTGATGTATCAGACAACAGCATAAAACATGCTTCTTTGATTGCAGTAAGGTACAAATTGACAGACTAGATTTAGAGGGCTAAATTCTAATCCCAGATACGTGGGCACAAACTGCTCTGAGACTGAGATTAGAGTCTAGTCCTAAAACTGGATTGAGAATAAATTTTCCTCCTCAAGGAAGAAAAATAACTATATTTACTCTGTGTCTGTCTCCGATGAAGTTTGAATATTTTTATAATGTGTGTAACTGTAGAAAATATCAGCATGTTAAGCCATTATTGACCCATCTGAATACCAAAATTGGAAACTGTAGTTCATTCATCTAGTCTTTTAGGTATAGTGGCCTTAAGAAATAATTCTAGAGCCAAATTCAACCCTGATGTTAGTGGGTGCAGCCCCTACTGAAGTAAATGGAGTTTAATTTCCATATGCTGTGGCTGATTTTAATAGTAGTTATTATTAGGACTGATCTTATTCCCACTGAAGTTAATGGAGGTAGGAGCAGGCTAATTATTCTGCACACTTCTAAGGCAACCGTTAGCTACATGTATTACACTAGCATCTAAAAGACATGACCAAGATCAGGCTGTGACCCCTGTGTGCTACACACTGACAAACACTTAGTAAGATACAGTTCCTGCCCTGAAGATATTACAATATAATAGATAAGACAGACAAAAGGTGGGAGAAAGGAAGAGTTATTATTCCCATTTTTCACATGGGGAACTGACGTATAGAGAAATTAAGTGATTTGGCCAAGGTCACACAGGAGGTCATGGCAGAACTGGGACTTCAACCCAGATGTTTTGAGTCTCAGTTTAATGCTTTAACCACAGGACCATCTTTCACACAACCATAGCTCTATTAATATTTATTTTTATTTGTGGTAGCAAAGAAAGGCTTCAGTTGAGGCCCCATTGTGCTAGGCACTTTACAAACATGTAAGAAGACACAAGCCCTGCTCCTAAGAGTGTATAATCTAGTATCAGTCTGAATTACATATTTAGATTAAGGGAAATAACAAAACAAGATAAGAGCCCTGCAACCCAACTGAAACCCAGAGGGAACCTACTACAAATTTTGGGTTTGGGTCAGGACAGAAAGCCACTGGACACTCTCGGGCTTGGATCTGGTCAGTTCTGATGGCCTTGTCCTGTCTATGGGGTTCTCACAATGGCAACTGCGTGCCCTGCTCCTGCTGGCCTCTGCCTCTCTGTGTGCTGAGCTGTAGCACCCACAGCGCAGCAAAGAACAATGGCTGGAAGGAGTGGGGCACACAGCCATTATGCCAACCCCACAGCAGAGACAGTGATGGTGCTGACTCAGATTTGGTGGGCAGGGGTTAGCGTGAAAAATGACCTTCTTGGACTTGGGTACAATCAGATGCATTGTGGTAAAGATCAGGTCCAGGTTGGGCTATAGACTTAGGCTCAAGCAGACCTCTAATGGAAGTTAATTTTAAATAAGAGCACAGTACGTTTGTGTCTCTGTGTATACATCCTCTCTAGCATTCTGCATCCACCAGGACTCCCAATAAAGGAGCTGCTCCTGAACACAAACTATTCAGAAACATAAAGGTGTGGTACAGTGAAAACAAATTAATAATAATTACCAGGCTTCGTACATCATACTAAATGCCTCAGACCTACGACCTTGCAGTGGATGGTCTACTATATTAATGGGGACCAGCAAAGAGGAAAAAAAATGGAGCCTAGTGACCTTATCACTTTTTTGATTTATAAAGCTGGCATGAAAAGGTTGGGTTTTTTATATTGTCTGTTTTGTAACATTGGAAATATAGGTCCTGGATAAGCTGGAAAACTCTTTGACAACTGGAGAATTAGACTGGAACCTAAGGGAGTTAGGCTCCCAAATCCCATTGAATTTCACTGGGATTTGGGCATCTGATTTAAATTCCTTTGAAAATCTTATCCAAGTGCAGATAATATCATCACCAGAGCCAAGAGAATAAAAGCTGAGCTGCTGAAAGAGGAAGGGACTTTTATTCAGCCTGATTAAAACTGTTCGTTGTTTGGGGTTTTTTTATACACCTATTCAACTGCAGTGATAAACTAACAGTGTGACTAAAGAAAGCCTTTGGTAAATATTCAATGCTCTCCCCCTTCAATTAAGGTATTAGAGATCACAATAAACATCCCGAAAACCTTCCAGAACTTCTCCAGCAAAATCAGAGAAAACTGAACTTGACATTTCTTGTATGTCTAAGATGAAACAAGCTGATTAAAAAAACACACACAAAAAAAAAAAAAAAACTTTTCAGGCATTCTTTATGTATCATGAAGTAAAAAGGGAACAACCCCCCAAAAAATGCTTTGGAGATCACCTTAGATTATATATAAGCTGCTGTTATCAAATCCAAGCCCACAATGACTAGTGTTATTTTCTGAGTTAATATGCATAGCCACAAGACTTAAACCAAACTACATTTTATTCAGTGAAATTACTACATAAAATCTCAGACTTCAGGCCTGATCCAGAGAGGTACCAAGCAGCCCAACATTCAGTGGCTTCAGCAGAAGCTGAGGGCTTTCAACTCAGTACTGTGCAGGATCAGACCCATATATGGGTAACTTGGGTCAACACTGTCTTTAGTAAGTACAGTGCTCTCTCCATAAGATGGTGACTGGAAGATACGAGTATGTTGTACAGAGTGTGGAGAGAAGAGACTATCCTGATTTTCCATGGTCTTGAGAGAAATTATTCACCATGAAAACAGACAACATGTAGTTCACGTTCACCAAAATGCTAAGGAAATTCCAGAGATCTTGAAATATTAAGTCTACAGGCAATAAAGTAGAGCCTCAATCTTTCTCAGTCTACAAATCCGTTAATTCTCTTCAAGTTTTAGTGGTCACACTCCCTTTAATAGCTGTATGTAAGGAAGTTTCATCTTAGACTTCAATATTTTTACAAAAGATAATATAATGTATAAAGATGTACAAAATATGATTATCCTGCAGAATAGTAGCAGTAGGACCCATTAGATATCAAGAGGCTACACATGCTAGAGACATCTCAGATAGATCGACCTAAACTACATTTGTAAAAATAAAACAATGAAGCACATTTTATGGTTCAGTAGCCTGAATAGTCCATAAAGTGTTTCCCAGTCATTAGTGCAAATAATTGAGATTTTCTACTGTACTTCAAATAAGAGAAATTAACATGAAGACGAAGTTGTAGCTGCTTAACAGCTAGTTAATTTTAAGGAATATTTTATCATTAAATATTTTTAGTTCCTCTGGGTTAAGATAAGTGGCATTCAATTTTCTATTGTATTTGTTTGAGATTTTCTGCTAAGCATGGCAGCATTTTTTTAGAAGAGTAAATGTGTATGCAACAATGGACCATCTAGAAAAACAGGACATGTTCTATTTATGAAAGATTTTGAAAAAATCTTCAAGCTGATCCATTTGATTTTGTAAAAATTTTAAAGCTTCCCTCCACATGTGCAAGGAGTATATATCAAGAGAATATTTCTAACAGATAGCCAATGCCCTAACACACATAATTTATCATCTGTATTATCTATCATATATGCCTTTTTCTTCCTAAAGTTACTGTATCTAGAGTTAACATGGTTTAAATATGCCATAAAGGAGACTAAGTAGATGTACGATTTTTCTGTTGTGATGTGAGGATATTTAATACCAGCATCTGAAAAATCATACATTTCCTGATATTGTGTAACCATGACTATACTGCCACATTATGCTAAAACAACTAGCATTTTTTTATTCCATTAACATGTATACTTACACCTATTATGAAGACCTTAGTTTCAAGATAAAGGAGAACACCATGAACATCCAAGAGTTTGTATGTTCACCATCAGTCTTCATTTCAAGCTGCCTTAGTCACATGATTGGCAGTTTTTAAAACACATGAAGATTAACACGTCAAAAAACTGTTTTAACTAACGCTGACTTTGCTTTAAATACAAATTCAACTTATCTTGATTAGCTCTCATCCCTCTTTTTAAGCCCTACCCACTCTGACATCACAAGCCCTTCTCCTATACCATCTCTTAAAGAGGCTGTAAAAACATAATTACAAGAAGAGCACCATGCTGATCTGATAAACCTATTTCAACAGTTAACCTGCTAATCTGTTGTTAGCCTTTAAGATGCTTGGTGCATTCACTTAAAATCTTACTGTTCCCAAAAGAAATCCAAGAGAAGGTTCAGAATTGCCTCAGCTCTTATCTATAATACTTTTTTTCCTATTGATTTTTAAAAACTAAAAACTTCTGCCATTTGGCAAGCAGATAGCTCAGAATTATGTATCCTATTAGATTTGGGGGAACTAGAGGATGACAATCCTGTTAAGCATATTGTGAGACTAACACAGGGATCAGATGGTTATACTGCTCAAGCTGACAGTTTACTCTTTAATTCTCAGTCAGTGAATTAACACCTTTCAGAGTGAATGCCTGGTAAAGGGCAGACTTTAAAATGTCAGACATCTACTTGTTTCTTCTAATATCAGTTTCAGTCAAGGAGAAACTTGCTAATATTGTTGTGACTGTTAATCCCCTGCGCACTTGCATTAATGGTCAGGGAAGGGAGAGAATCTAAATGAAGCAACAGTAAAATGTCAAAAAAACCTGCTAACTTAATGGCTAAACCTGGAAAAACACAGAGCCACGCCCACTAATCATTGCTCATGGAAAGAAGTTTTCACCAATAAAGAGAGGTTATTTACCTTTAATGATGCCTTTTCCTAAAGAGTATTATGCCATTAATTTTGAAGGCTTTTTAGGGGTTAGCATAACGTAAATTTTCCCTGTTGTGGACATTGTCATGGTTGCTGGATTAATTTCATGTAGTTTCACAATGAATGAGAACATGAAGGCCAGGTCCAAAATCTGCTGACAGTTTCCAGTATCAGATCTTGCAACTCATTTCACAAACATAATTGTCCCAGCAGGCAACAGCTGGCATAGACTGAGAAACTTTTTTTAATACAGTTGTTCAACCCATACAAGCCTTGACAGTGCTAGAAAGCATCCTAATGCTCAAGAATAATTTCTCCCACCTGGATTTCCCATCCACCCAGCCAGGCACCCACATGCAAAACCTTAACATCTGAAATGTAATTAGTTGAACTAATCTGCAAAAAGTTTTCCTAATTGGGCAATTTTTAAGTAGCATGGCCGCAGCCTAAAACTAGGAAACATTGGGTAAGTTGGCCGGTTTCCCCAGTAGATCAAAAGCAGGGTCTTGCATCAAGAGGCTCTCACAAAGTTTGCTGGGAAACATGAATCAAGTTTCAAAAAGAGGGTTTAATACAAACAGACAAAAACACCCTCTCAGGCTGAAACAAAATCAGCAACGTAATTATGACTTTTTTCTTTGATTTTACCTAGCAACAGTAGGCTGGAGATAGGGAAGTAACTTTGCAAGATCGGTGGCATCCAGAGTTGGTTTCTTGAGAAGAATCAGGATTATTGCATGCTTTAGGGAAGTGGGGTAACATCATTTTCTGAAGGAGTCACCAGGGCCGGCTTTAGGAAGTGCGGGGCCTAATTCAAACAGTTTCGACGGGGCCCCAGCAGGGATGACTGAAAACTAAAAAACCCAAAAAAAACACATGTAAAAAAACACATGGGGCTTGTACTCACCGGACGGTGCTCCGAGTCTTCAGTGGCTCTTCTGTGTTGGGTCCTTCACTCGGTCCAGGTCTTCGGCAGCACTGAAGGACCCATCGCCGAAGTGCCGCTGAAGACCCAGAGCAAGTGAAGTACCCACTGCCGAAGACCTGGAGTACCGCCGGGTGAATAAAAAATTAAAAAGGCACCTCTAGCCAGGAAAGGGAGTCTCACTGGGTGCGGGGCCCACTTAGGCGTGGGGCCCAATTCGGGGGAATTGGTAAAATAGGCCTAAAGATGGTCCTGGGAGTCACTAAGCACATCTATCAGTAGTAGGTCTAGCTGGTCGTGGCTGGATTTTACCAGCCCTGAAGCACAGAGTTCTGAATCATGCAGTGGTCGTCACATCTCTTTATGCTTCTAGTACTACTCCTATTGTACATCTTCATTGGAGGGGAAGTGGGGAGAGCAGCAAGGAGAGAAGAGAGAGACCCAAGGGATGAAATGTGGAAGGGAGCAAAGAAATGCAGGGGAATTTATGGTTAACGGAACCAAATGTAATCATGAGCTGGACGTGGGGGGAAAGAAATCTCCTCTTACGTCATGTTGTGACTGAGTCTATCAGTCCATCTTTGCCACCTGTTGGAGGCATCAGTGCCCTGACACATCCCTGCTTAAGGAAAACTCTCTCAGGCCAAGCCACTAACAAGACTTAGTCCTCCAGGGGACTAGAAGGGCCAGAAGGAGACACTGACCAATCAGGGGCCAGTAACCAGTTAAGAAGGCTTACTTGCACCTGTTTGGGAGAGTACTGGGTGAGGTTAGTGTAGGAACTGAGTGCTTTAATACTAGCCCAGAACTCCAAGGGCAGGCTACGGCCTTTGTTTAAAATGCTGCAAACAAGCAGTTACCTTTTATGTTCCTTTGCTCGTTTAATTGCACAGACAGCCAAATTCTCAGTGTTTGTTGTTTAACTTTTTAAAGGCTGATGCAGAGATCATGGAATGAGCAGTACTGCTCCATGTAAGCTCCCACATATGTCAGTGTCACCATTATCTAAGAGGATAATTTGGGGGGGGTCACTTTATTATGTATCATAAGAAATTTGAAGAGGACTATCAAAACAAAATAGCAGTCTTCAAAAATGTAAGTCAGTTATCTTTAAGATGCCTTGACAACCCAGGAGAGTGTCTTTCTGAAGCCATTACAAAAGAGAAGGCTGCCCTGGTGTGTCTTAAGTTTCAGACATGCTCATGTATCTGCAAAATGTACCAGGTTGTCAATGATGGTGCACTGGTGAAAGAAACAATGGATTAAATAGATCAGCTTCCATTTAAAGAATTTAGAAATAGGCAAAGAATTATCAATTCAGCTGGTGGTGTGCAACCGGCTGCAAAAACAGAGACAAGGTGAGATGAATGAAAACTGTTGTCACAGTAGGTTTGACAACAGTGGGAAAATAGAATGAGGCAGAGCAGTCTTCTCCAATTTGTCAGAAACAATGGATTTGATTGACATGACTCAGCTGGTGATATTTGTGTTTGAAAATAGCAGTGTAAAGGGAGATATTGGACAAAGCCACCTGTGAAGAAGTAAACAAGAGGGGAAGTTATTAAAAGTTCAAGAAGTATGTTATTTACAACAAAGTAGCGATGGACCTGGTTTGTGTAAGCAGATGCAGCGTCAGCTTTAACTGGATCCAAACAGGTTTTATCACATGCTGCAGACCGGACACTGATTTTCTAAATGATCACTGCCTTAGTTATCAGCCAGCACATTATGATGAGTAATATGTTTCATCAAGTCCTTTTAAGCCAGGTCTCCCTCATATGAGATTGTTGGGCCAAGGTAGAGTTTAGAAAAGGTTTTTCAGTCTTTTAACTGAGATCATAGAATCAAGAAATGGAGAAACATGATCTTGCCAACAAGGAGTTGTGGCCTGAGAACCTCTTGATGCTAACTGGCGAAGTGGTGCATAGGGCTTGCCTGGGTCTGGTATGTACATTTTAGTTCACCAAATGTCAACTAAAAGATGGTGTCACATTGGTCATCAATATCATTGTGAAATGCATATATGGATGTTGTGTAAGAAGTTATGCATATACACTGAAAATTATGTTCTTAAAGGTCTGTGTCTATGGTCTGGGTACCAGGAAAGATGAAAAACAGGTTTTCTGTCAGACAAGAAATGTTTATCTATCTGCCTGTTTACATGTAAATTAATTTTGCATGGTTCACAATGGATCTCCTATCTCCAGTCTGAACTGAATGCTGCTGAAGGATTGTGTAAACTTCCAAGAGAAAAAGGTAACATGAAGAAGTAAACATCATGGAGCGTGTGGGGTGGTGAACCCTATCTTGAGCTGCAAATCAAGGTTTGCTGTAGTATATTTGGGGCACAAAGGAGACACCCTGTCATCTTTCACCTAGGAAGTAAATGGAAAGTGAGTTTGCTTAATGAAAGAGGGATCTTGTCTAGGCTTAGCTGAAAATGCTGGAGAGAACTTTGGGTGAGATAAACATCTTCAGACAGGAGCGTAACTTGTCAGCTAAGTTTGCTCTTTAGAAAGCGTATTGCCAGAGGAACAGAATACACCAGCTGTAGGATTGAATTCAGGTTCACCACTTTGCATAACACCACAGTAATTAATATATAGGTTCTGCTAAGAATCCTCAGAACCTTTATATACTAAAGGTTTCTGAGGATTCGGGGATTGGCATATGTTTCTTGCTAACTTGTACAGAGAAAATGAGGCATGTTGCAAAGACCTGGAAGGCAGTGCCTGCGCTGCCAGAGGCTGGTGTTTCAGGGAGCTGATCCACTAGATGCACAGACAAGATTTCCTTACACTAGGGGCAGGTGGTGTTGAGCTGACTCTCAACTCTGGGTATTTCTGGTGTGCATCACAGGAGGAGTAGCTGGACTTTGCATTTCTGATTGACATTGCTAAAAAGTTGACAGTCAATTAAAAGCATCAGGACAAAAAAAATTGTTACACATATTCAGTGAATTCATTCAGTGTGAAATTGGATTTGTGGATAGCTCAGATAAAAAAGCAGTACAGCGCTTCCAGCCATGAAAAGCTGCCTTGGAGAAGTTTGTAGAAGAGACTAAAAATTAACAACTCTGGGTATGTCTACACTATGCCATTGTAGTGCAGACATGAACTACATGTACTACACAGGGTGTTTCTGGCTATATGTACAAGAAACATGCAAAGATCATGCCTCATTAAGGATACTCTTGTATATTGCATATGGAAGTCAATGCAATTTTTGTGCTTTGTGTCTATTAGGTTAGTGTAGTATGCCCTGTTGCTTTTTCTGGAGTTGCTATCCTTCCAGGATAACCACACGCCTAGAAAAAGAGAGAATGAAACAGGGCAGAGGCAAATTTAAAATACATACTGTATTTAGAAATGGGCCTTATCCTTTAAGTTCAGAACTAGATTTGTATATGAGTTCAGATTTTCCCGAAGTTCAGGGCTGTTCTGATGTTATGCTTACATTTGGCCCCATTGTAGAGATAAGAGTGAGCCATGAAGATACAACCAGGCAAGGCACAAAAATTGCAGTTTAAATTCTCAAGTATAAATGCCAAGTGGAATATGTCTAATTATCTAGTTCCAGAACAGACTCTAGGTTTTTAGCCTAATAAACCACAGAAAAGAGAGTTTAAAGCTAAAGATCAGTTAAGACTTTTCATAAATCATAAGATAGTATGGAAAAGCTGATAGAATTTCAATAATTAGAATTTGTGTAAAGAAGTCTGTTTCCTTAATCCAGCTTCTTTCAGTCAAAGCGGTCAAATGGCGCTAAGAGTCCATGTTAACCTGTAAACTCACTGCACTCTGATCACTCTGACACCAATTAGTATTTCCCTCCCTCCTCCCTCTCCAAGAAAGCTGATTGAGGTAATTAAAGATAATTAGCTAATCAGGCTGGTAGGCCACATGAGCTAATTAGTCCATCAGCTCAAGATTGATAAAGAGACACAGGTGGGAAGTGCAGCTGGTGGGTAGGTGTAGCTAACACTAGTGCTAGCTGAACCCAGTCTCACAGAGGCCTCAGGGAAGGGGGACCTCTGCTCCTCTCAGCTCCTGAGGGAAGGGTCTAAAGCACAGTAGTATTATTGCATGAGACTGTAAGAGTTGGTGGAGGGAACTCAAATAAATGGCACAATGGATACACAACCAGTAGAGTCCAAGCTAGTTCAAATGATGTGAAAAGGCAGGAGGGGAACACACCTTCTACAGTCCAGTTATTTGTTTTAAGAAGTCATATCTGACTCCTCAAGGCTGATTTAAACGTGCAAGTATGAGGCTGAACATGAAGGAACTGGAAAAATTAAGGAGAAGACTAAAAGAATTGTTATTGACATTAGTGCAAGATGGTTGATGAAACATGAGAGATGGCCTGATAAAGTCTGCAAGCATCCATACCAGTGGGCAAACATTCCTACTTAATATCATTAATACTGCTTCTGAGAAGAGAACTTTGTGTCTGAGTTGCTGAAGGTGCCATCCACGAATGCAGAGAAGAAAGTGACAATAAGCTTTTTGCCATTTGTTCAAGACAATACAAACAAAATGAAAAAGAAGAATGAACTTCTTGTGTGCAATCTGCAGCAGAGTGAAATATGTCCAATTGTGAATTCCACTTTGAATCATAACTAGGATGACCAGACACCAAGTGTGAAAAATCGGGACGGGGGTGAGAGGTAATAGGAGCCTATATAAGAAAAAGACCCAAAAATCAGGACTATCCCTATAAAATCGGGACATCTGGTCACGCTAATCATAACTTCCCATTTTTGAGCTATGTGCAGAGCACATGTCTAACCTTGCCCAAGGCAAGTCTATTATGATGTGCTCCAGACAGCTACCCTGCCTGACACCTCATTGAAGATCTACCACTGAGAAGCCATCATTGAGCAGTCTAGAGACCTTAATTTTGATTGTCTCTGAATTACTAGCCCAATCCCATGGAAAAATGGATTTTCTAACAGGAGTGTCACTATAGCTGCAGGTTTTGCAGCTTCTCAGCTTGGGCATACCAAAAAACCTCTTCCCTCATACTTCCTCCCTCGCAGCATTTAGGGCACTGCAACTGGGTCCACTTGTAACAGACTGGTGACTGTCTCTAGTCAGACTGGGCCAGGTTGTGACACAGTCATCCTAAGCATCTGACACATCAATGTTCAACACAAACCTTATTGAGAAAGTACTAACATCTACCGGAGTCCTAGAGCACATGGTGGACGTTCAAAAATTCTTCCAGAATCATCATCAGACTCATAGCTGGTTAACTGTGAAAAGAGGACAGATACCCTAGTCTCCCAATGATCTCAGTGGAGCTCTTTGGAAGATTGTGTCTCTGCATTTGTATGTATGTTGAAATTTGCAGTGAATATATATTGGACTTTCACTGAAACACAGCATGCATGTTATACTGCAAGCAGATCTACTAAGTTTACAAAAGCAACTGAAAGAGCTTTTGGAGCGACGTGGCAGATTATAGTCTGATGACGCAACTGCCTCAGTCTCAATGGAAATCTGACTTGTTCTAGTTAGCAACAAAGAATGGGAGCCACCCAAAGACAAAACTGGAAAACCTTACGTAGAAGCCTCTGAACCTGTCCATGACTGCTCCCAAATAGAAAGGTCAGAGGTTGAGCACCGAGCAGTGACCTTAAAAGTTTCTTTCCTTTCTTTTAGCAGTTCATAGAGTCATAGATATTAAGGCCATGAGGAAACATTAGATCATCTAGTCTGACTTGTATTACAATTTAAAATGGGGGCTCCAGATTTCTAGCCCAAATCTATATTTTTAAAGGAGATTGTGTCACAGCTCATTAAATCAAAAGGGTAGAAAATCATGGGTTTAAAATTATGGCGTATCCATGAATTCAGACTTGTCAGTTTTTAGAAGACTTGCCCTCCTCCCCATCTATGCAGTGAAATACACAGTCTGACATCATTATTTAGGATGACTATCAAAAGTACTTTAGAATGAATTGCTTATCACCAAATACAAACATGCTCAATGCATTAATACTTATTCTGGCTAAAGTTCTATATAATTTAATGGAGAGTTTTCCTGAAGTGAGGCCTGTAGGATCCGATCTGTTGTACCAGATGGTATCGTATGGAAGAAATACTGATCCTTTGACTCTCATGATTTCTAATTAGGTTTCTAGTAATTAATATAGTTTACAGGCCTTGCATGAACTCAGCAGATTACCCATTCATGTAAATGATTAACTGAAAGGGGATTACTCCTGGCATAAATTCAACCAAAAAGAATTTTCCTGCACTGAAAAACTACTCTGACAAACTGGGAAATGGTAATACAGTATAAAAAAATTGTAAATGTATTTTTCTAGCCCTGCAATTTTTCAAAATAATTAATATCAAAGCACTAAGAACACAAATATGATAATATAAAGGTACATTTCGTATGATCAATCACACTTTTTTTCTATTATGAAATCAAAGCACATTCTCAATGGAATTCTTGGGAATGGAATTTAGCAAAAAGGTCAGTTATTTTAAAAAAATACTTAAATTGAATGAATTTTAGTCCCAATCTTACAAATGCATACTTTTGGGAAGGCCCCTGTGTCACGTATATGAGAATGCATGCCTGGCACCCTTATTGCTACAGTGAACTTTTGGGAGAACCAGATAAGCACTCTAACGAATTCATACTCTTAGGAAACCACTACAGTGTCCTAACTGAGACAGTTTGAAGGTCATGGGCAGGACTGAAGAAAAAGTTCAGTTTGTAAGTATTAACATCTCAGTCACCTTCTACAGGAGAAAAATATTGAGTATACCAGCACAGTTATTTCAAAACATTACAAAAACTCTAGCAAAGAACATTTTGAATGGTATTTTTGAAATGTAAAAAACACTGTGAAAAGTTTAAATCTGAAGCCCTATTCCTGCAACCCTTGTATGCATGAGTAGTCTCATTGAGTTCAATGGGATTACTTGTGCAAAATTACTCCTATGCATACATGTTTGTGGGAGTGTTTGATATGTTCTCTGTAATACAATCAGTGTAACATCAAAGACTCTTTTTCTGGTCATTCTAAGACATTAGATAAATATTAGAATAAGGTGTTGGTTTAAGTTTTCATAACACAATGAAACCTGATTTAAACAGCCACCCAAGAAAACAGATTGTCTAGCAAAATCAGCTAAAGGCCAAACTCCAAAAACTTTCAGCTGAATTCAGTCCTCATGTACGCACACTGAAATCAACGGAGATACACCAGTGAGGGTCAATGGAGCTGCTTCCTCTGCACCCATCTTCAAGTAATGACATTTCCTGCTAACTAGCCTAATCCAGAGTACTTATCTGGGTTTCCAAAGACTTTTTGGCTGACTTTGCACAGTTGATGCACATCTGTCTTTGGCAGGAGTTCCCTCGGTTTAAATGTAGCCAGCAACAGATTAGTGGATGACACCAACACGCAAATTTGAACCAAATTGGAAAGATGCATGAAGAGGTTATAGCAGTGAAGGCTGCAGACAATGAGATTGTCCCAGGAAAATGAAATAAAATAGCAGATATACAAATTAAGTGGAGAGAAGAATTGGCAGCCATAATAATCACATTAAAACAAGTTTATTTTCATCCAGTCTCTGTAACAGTGTTGTAGCATAAGATTTTAATACAACCAGGACCTGAAATTGCTGTAAATAAGGTGTGGGACCAGTTTTGGGATGTTGTTTGCTAAGGTGAGGTGATGATTTCTGATCCAGCACCACTGAAGTTAATGGGAGCTTTGCTATATTGACTTCAATAGATGTAGGAGCAAGCTACAAGGCAGGATCTCTGTCTTAAGAAGTTGCCCACATTATAAAAAGAACTCCATCACCATTAAATGCTATAGTCTGAATTCAAAATAACTTTTTTTAAATTCTTGGTTATTAAATATATAAGTCCCTTAAATTCTTTATAGACTTTGGGCCAAATTCATCCCTGTGGAACTCCATTGAAGGGACTGGAATAAGAATAGGGGTGAATTTGGCCCACTATACTTATGTTCTGTGTTATTTTAACTAAATGTATTTTTTAAAATTGGTGCATGAAATAAATAACTGGGAGGGTGGATTTATGTTAGAAGAGGCATTACTAAACTGAAGAGAAAATCCCCATAATGATACTCAATGATTAAGTACATGGAATATAGGATTTCAATGTTTGCAAATCCTTTTTTCAAATCAATTTGTGGCATTAATCTTCTAATGGCATTATTCCCTTGGAATATATGCTGGATTAAGGAGTCACGATGAGGCAAAGTACAAAAATCCAAATTAATCTCTCTATAGTGGATTCTGAACCGACTGCATTTTTAACTTTGTTCTAGAGCAGGTTCTGTTCCTATCCTCACCCCAGTTATTACACAGTGGAAAGAACACGCAAGCGTGTTTATGTGGGGTACTCAAACAGTGGTGCAATCACAAACCACCTCCCTGCATAGCAACTGGGAGATACAGCTGATCTTCCATTAGCCAATCCTGCCCTGTCCAGTGTGTGTGCCCTATTGAGGGAAGAAGACACAGAGTCTCTTCATCATGCAGCAGTAGAGCAAGTACACAAGACTGCACATTGGAGGGAAAGTCAACCATTGCACTGCTGGGTAAGGAGGACATGACCAGGCCCATACACTGCAATCTGCAGCACATGCTAATCCAGGGCACAAACTGGGCCATTCCAAAGCAATGTTAGTGTTTACTCCACCACTCTGCAGCTGTCTGACCAGAGTCATCCTGCTCTGCACTGGAATCACTCTGCTGCCCCCTTTCCCATCATAGCTCCTGCAAGTAAGGCCAGAGATATACCCTAAGGGAGGAAGAAATTAGGTCACTGCCAAACAGCATTTCTAGATCCTGTTGCTGTGGCACTAGATTTTCTGCATAATCCTTTAAAAACCTGAAGCAGTGAAAGCATTTTTGAACGGACAGAACATCCCATGAAGTGTTAGTGTCAAAGCATTAATGTTAGCTTTAAGCTAAAGAACTTGAATGAATCTTTAAAAAAATACTCAAACGCCATGAGCACAGATTGTCACAAACTGCAATTTAACAGGCTCTGTGGCATTGCAGTGAGAGTGCAGCATTTTGTTTCATCAGCACCTGAGCCTTTATTGCAGGAAAGAAGGGAACAGCTTATCCACATTTCAACCCCCCACCACTCGATTCTCAAGCAGAAAGGAAAAGAGCAAGGCAAGGCAGTGGGTCAGATAGACTGGAGACAGATAGACTGATCTGACAGTGGCAGCAACTATGAGATGATGTGCTCAGAAACATGACATAAGATGGAACACAGTGAGATGATAAAAACGTAGCTCACAGAATGGGACCAATCGGAACCATCACTCATGTAAAGGAACTACATCGGGAGTCAGGATAGCATCACCATTCCTGGCATAGGATAATACTAAAGAATGGTAAAGGCCAGTAGAGACCTACTTGGAGAATTATAGTAGCTGGAAATGGAAAAGACCTATTAGGCCAACTCCTCCATCCCCCTGCCAGAGAAGTGTAGTGAGTTCATTGCAGTATGTTTTCTATTTGTTTTTCCAGTCTAGAGTAACACCCCATCCCAAGCACAACTGGGAGACTCTTTCACAATCTAATACTGTCAAGAAGATTTTTCCTGATATTCACTCTAGGTTTTTTCTGTCTTAATCTCATCCTGTTTACTCCTAGCTATACCCTTGTGCATCACCCTAGATAATTCCTCCCTCTCTTTGGTGTTTAAACCATGCAGCTATTTACAGACTGGTATCATGTTTACCCACACCACCTGTCTTTTAGCCAAACTATGTAATTGCTTTTAAATCAGTCCCTCCAGTCCTGCTGATCAATTTTGTTGTTCTTTGCCAAATGCCTTCTGGTTTGCCAGTATCTTTGGTGGTTTGGGTAGGTCTTGCTGAGTTCATGATTTGTTATCAGTGGGCCTCTGTTTGTGATCACAGTAGCTTTCTGTGTGTTGGGCACACGACTCCTCTGAGGATGGATTTAGTAACTCATATTCCTTAATTTTTATTAATGTAGAATTTGAATGGATTTAATGCTCACTCAGGGGGCCATTCTCATAGTCTTGGAGATGAAGGTACTCTGTTTACCCACAAAACAGATTCAGAGGCTCCTTAACTTACGCAAGCTTTCTGTTCCAGAACTCCTTGCATAACTTGAATTTTGCGTAAGTCGAGAATGTATACCCGACCATTTAAAAAAAAATAAAAAAAAATTCTAGCTTTCGGAACTTATGGAACTTTTTCCGTAAGTGCGGAATTGCTTACATAACCCGGGGAGCGTCTGTACAACGCAGGAAATGGCAGAGCAAGCTTCCATATATAGCCCTATCCCTATGCCTCCTCCTTGACCCGGAAGAATTACCTCTGCAGATGAGGGTTCTTCAGTATCCATGAGCCATACAGTCCTTAGTCTTTCTTCTGTGACTGTAGACACAATTGCTTACCAGTAGCCAGGGCTGGATTTAGGGGCAAGCGAGCCAGGTGACCTCCTGGGGTGCTGTAAGGCATTCAAAATTGTAACAAATGGAGGGGTGGGGGTGCCAAAGACACTCCTCAGCTGGGGCGCCATTTGATCTAGGGCTGGCCCTGCTAGTAGTAGTCATGGTGGTGTATCTTGGTTTGTGGATTCTTGTCGACTAGGAACTGAACTGATATTGCCATACAGTTAAACATACAGGGACAGCTCCTGCAAACTTTACTCAGTCAAAACTGACTTCAGTTGGAGCTGTGACTGAGCAAGGATTTCAAGTTTGGCCCATGATAGAACTGAATCAGTTTACAGTCCAGACAATCGAGTACCTAAGGTGAATGAAAATGAGCAAGCCTCTATTATCCCTCTTACTAAAACATTTCCAGCCAAAGAATGCAAACTATTTAAATGCTCTGCTTTGCTCACACTCCTGCAGTTCTTTTGGAGTGTACTGAGGGTGAGTGAAGAGGTGGAGGAAACACAGAGCTTTTTCTTCAGATACTAATGTAATTTGATCTATAAACTGACTCAGCCCTTCTAAAATCAGCTGTTTCCAACAAGCTGTGGGAGGTAGAAAGCTCAGTACGAAGTCCATGCAATGACTTCCTCATTTTTTCACTATTAATTTATTCTAAAAAGAAAACTGACAAGACTAGTCAAATGAATTATTCATGGACCTGGTTACAAAAAGAGTGTTTGCTAAATATTTTGGAGACCTGGTAGCTCACATTCAGCAGAACAAACAGCCCAACAAATTGCAGTTGATCAACTGGTTTGTAGCGAGGAGCTGATTTCAAATTTGTGAAGACAGAAACTCTCTGGTAGACAACAACAATAAAAAATGAAACCACCCAGACAAATCTGGTATTTAAGGAAGAGAGAACTTCACTTCTAGAGAATGGTACATTTGTTTTCCAAGCCATGAAAGTGCTTTAAAAGGTGCAAGGGATCCTTTATTCCAGAAATGGAAAAGACAGGTATGTATCTTCGTCTATTAAAAATATTACAGTCCCAATGCATGAAAAGTTACAAATGTAAACAACATTGCTTTACTTGTATATATAATTCTGATTTATATTATATCATTTGTTTTGTACATTGGTCATGAGAAACATAGTAGTGACTAATCAACTAATAAATAAATTATATTTAGAAATTCTCCTTTCCCACCTCTGCAGAGACATGAAAACCAAATAAAACATTTAAAAACAAAGTGGCATAAAAATTAGCTGTATGTAAAAGGACTGTTTGCCAACAGACTTTGTTTTTATCATTTCTTCCTTCAGCCTAATTGCTGGTAAAATAGCATAAGAACTATATATGAAGGACCCAGTGTTTCTTCTGTTACTTTACAATTTTGTTTTTCTTTTGAGAGAAGTAATGCTTGCACTGTACCTGAAATTAGCTAGTAAAAGCAAATCACAAGGCTTTTCTGGCTGGTGTAAATACAGAGGGTAAAATCCTAACTCCACTGAAGCCAGTGGGAGCCTTTCCAGAATGTCATCCCCAACACTTGGCACTCAGATGTCTGCAAATAATTTTCATGTGCACTGTTAGGCAGGAAATGAAATAGAGGCCACCCATCCAGGTATTCCCCTCCATTGATGAGATAAACTGGCTTTTAGGACTACTATACCCAATGAACTAACATAAAATGGCACCAATATAGCAGAGACTTGGGATCATTAGGTCCACTTGTGTAAAATATTGAGCACCTCCACTGTGGTGCTAAACATCCTCAGCTCCCTTTGAAGGCAACAGGAATTGCAATGAGTTCAGAATCTGGTCCACTGAATCTTATACTATTGATACTGACATGGAGAGAATGGTGTGAAAGTAGCTAAGAAATTCCTGATAATATCCACTATTGGGGGTGGGGGCAGGTAACCAATTAATAAATGTTGCTAAAAACTGTTCTACCTATGTTTGTCAATCCTCTGAAAGAAGCAAACCAGAGTTCCCAGGATAGATGTGAAGAGGGCATCTTGAAGAGATCCCCATTTCAGTTGATTATGAACCAAATCCAAAGGAAGAAATCCTCTGTGGAAAAGGGAAAACATCAGTGCTCATCAGGCACTAGATCCTTCAGGGGCTTACACACTGAGAAATCTGATGGCGAAAGCAAAAAAGAAAGTGAAGGAGCAGAAATCAGTAACTCTAGACCAGATAATCAGAATGAGGACCAAGCTCCCCATGTAGCAGGTAATGCTGATACCACAGTGATGGGTGCATTAGAAATGTATTGATGAATGAGCAGCAAAGAATCCTGTGGCACCTTATAGACTAACAGACGTTTTGGAGCATGAGCTTTCGTGGGTGAATACCCACTTCATCAGATGCATGTAGTGGAAATTTCCGGGGGCAGGTATATATATGCAAGCAAGCTAGAGATAATGAGGTTAGTTCAATCAGGGAGGATGAGGCCCTGTTCTAGCAGTTGAGGTGTGAAAACCAAGGGAGGAGAAACTGGTTCTGTAGTTGGCAAGCCATTCACAGTCTTTGTTTAATCCTGAGCTGATGATGTCAAATTTGCAGATGAACTGAAGCTCAGCAGTTTCTCTTTGAAGTCTGGTCCTGAAGTTTTTTTTGCTACAGGATGTCCACCTTAAGGTCTGCTGTAGTGTGGCCAGGGAGGTTGAAGTGTTCTCCTACAGATTTTTGTATATTGCCATTCCTAATGTCTGATTTGTGTCCATTTATCCTTTTCCATAGAGACTGTCCAGTTTGGCCGATGTACATAGCAGAGGGGCATTGCTGGCATATGATGGCATATATTACATTGGTGGACGTGCAGGTGAATGAACCGGTGATGGTGTGGCTGATCTGGTTGGGTCCTGTGATGGTGTCGCTGGTGTAGATATGTGGGCAGAGCTGGCATCGAGGTTTGTTGCATGGATTGGTTCCAAAGCTAGAGTTACTATGGTGCGGTGTACAGTTACTGGTAAGAATATGTTTCAGGTTGGCAAGTTGTTCGTGGGCGAGGACTGGCCTGCCACCCAAGGCCTGTGAAAGTGTGGGATCATTGTCCAGGATGGGTTGTAGAGCCCTGATGATGTGTTGGAGGGGTTTTAACTGGGGACTGTATGTGATGGCCAGTGGAGTCCTGTTGGTTTCTTTCTTGGGTTTATCTTGCAGTAGGAGGCTTCTGGGTACACGTCTGGCTCTGTTGCACGAGGAAATAGGGAAACAGATCAACAGAGCCAGACGTGTACCCAGAAGCCTCCAAATGCAAGATAAACAAAACCTGTAGGAGAACACTTCAACCTCCTTGGCCACACTATAGCAGACCTTAAGGTGGCCATCCTGTAGCAAAAAAACTTCAGGACCAGACTTCAAAGAGAAACTGCTGAGCTTCAGTTCATCTGCAAATTTGACATCATCAGCTCAGGATTAAACAAAGGCTGTGAATGGCTTGCCAACTACAGAACCAGTTTCTCCTCCCTTGGTTTTCACACCTCAACTGCTAGAACAGGGCCTCATCCTCCCTGATTGAACTAACCTCATTATCTCTAGCTTGCTTGCATATATATACCTGCCCCTGGAAATTTCCACTATATGCATCTGATGAAGTGGGTATTCACCCACGAAAGCTCATGTTCCAAAATGTCTGTTAGTTTATAAGGTGCCACAGGATTCTTTGCTACTTTTACAGATCCAGACTAACATGGCTATCCTTCTGATAATTGATGAATGAGTGCTTGGTTTTACTGCTAGCCAGAATCCCCTGATTTGTTGTTGGTAGTTTATTTTGTATGTGTTGTTTTCTCCTGATTAAGCCACTATCATGCTGTGCCTTATAATCTGAGGGACATAAATCAAGAACTGCGACCCATGTTGCTGAGGCTGGAGGGATAAAGCTTTTGAGTTTCTTCTCTCTTGATTTCTAGTGCCAGAAGTCGATATCAGAGTCAGCTCATCAGTTGCAGAGTTTATGTGGGACATCAGCACCTCAAGTGGTAGCTTGGTTTGCTTGTGTTCAAGGTCAGCTTCTGCGCACCCTGCTGCTAGAGCAATTTTAAGACAACAACAAAAGCAGATATTTCTCACCACTTGATATCATGAGGCTGGATATCAATCTTCTAATTTGTGTGTGTATACAAGGTTGCTATTAACCTTTGTGCCACAGAAGAAATAAAGCTATTATTGAAAGGCAGGTGAAAGGTGAGGTTTACAAAAGAGGTGGAGATGGGGTGGAGAGGCAAAATGTAGAAAGAAGGGGTTACTGTCTTTTGTGCAGCTTTTGGCTGCTGATTTTTGGCCAAGGGTATTAGGTAAAATTGCTGCAGGAGTATTTTTACATATTTGCTAAGTGTTCCTAAAGGCCAGGATAGGTGCACTGTTACTTTATGTACGAATTGGAATGAATAAATAAGATGAAAGGGGGGTTGCTGTGCAGAGCCAAGACTCGCCAAGAGCCACCTCAGTACCTACTCGGCAAGGTTAACGGATGGTAGAGACAGTGGTCAGAGCTGTCACTGAAGGATGGAGCAGCAGCCTTGTGGGATTGCACTGCAAGGACTGATTGAACTGGTGAACCTCCATTGCCTGTACTTCCAAACTGTACCAGCACTGTCATAGTCAGGCTGAACTGAGGGGGTTATAATACTTGTGCAGGACTAGTGCAGGTGTAATGATACACAGAATACATCCGCTTAGTGATTTACAAGCATTTTGTGTGCTTGAACTGGTCTGTAAGTGTCAAAAGTCTCTAGTGTAGACCAGCCCAAAGATTTCACTAGAGACTTTTGACACTAACAGAATCAGGTACCATAAGGTACCATCAACATCAGGGCATCAGGTACCATCAACCAGGGCATGGTGAACCTGTTCCCATTACTCAGGGTAACAATGGAAAATTGACATGGTACAGAGGTTCCACCAGTAATCTCTAAAATGGGAATGCAGCCATTCCACAAGTTCTGCCAGGGTCAGTATGTTTCATTATGTCTTAAGATGACAGTTGCAGTTACACAAGACAAAATCTCATCAATAAGATTACTGTTAAAGGTAACCACAATCCTGGTTTTTTTGGTTATGCAGACAAACCTCCACATCTCATTTCCAAAACAAACACAACATCTGGTATGTGGAGCGTTAAGCAGTTCATGCAGAAACTGGGTAAGAAGCCCAACAGCAAGAATATGGACCTAAATAATTGTGCATTAGATGCAACAGATTTATTGGAGCTGGGTAAGCACAAGTTTTCCCACCTACCTACTGAAAGCTTCTGGAACAGAGTCTTCTATTCTTATTTGCCAATGAAATAGTCCAACCCCACTCCTTTCCTCTCTCCCTCTGGTAATGATACTTTCTTCTTATTCAGGATTTTCATCTGAAGATCCCAAAGGATTTTGCAAACATTAACAATTTAAGCCACACAACAATGCTGTGAATCAGGTAGATAGCCTTATACCCATTCTACAGATAGGGAAACTGAGGCACAGTTTATTTTGAAGACAGATCACTCTGTATCATGTTACCATATTAATTTAGAAAAGCACCTCTATAGTAAGGCATATCGACACACACACATTTACAAATTTAAGTTGGTTATTTTTGCTGTTGTTTGTTTTACCTCTAGTTGCTGTGTTACCTTTTCTACCAGAGCTGGAGGAGCTCAATCTTTCCTGGAATGATTTTGTGGGAGGGGTTCTGAAACCCCTTGCTCTTCGGCTCCATCATGTGAGCAAGTTAAAAATCCTCCAACTAAAAAATTGCAAGTTGACAGCTGAGGATGTTACTTCTTTAGGTACAGTATGGCAGTTTCGTTTACTTTCCAAACCACTCATTACCAAAGGTCTATTGTGAGCTATTAAATCTATACTTCCATCACACCACAGCAGCCAAAATCTCAATCTGTGTCTGTAAACTCTCAGCTATAAAGAAGTGTAAAACACATATACTTGTGAGTAACTTTATACATAAGATTAGTCCCATTGAGTTCAGTGGGGCTATTCATGGGCAAAAAGTCACTCACATGCAGACTGGTTGAAGAATCAGGACCTATTTGCGCAAGTGCAACAAAATTACTCAAACTGGCTTAACGTTTTAAGCAACGAGCTTGAAATGCCTGCTGGTAGAGTGCTCAGAATTGGAAGATCAAATCACAGCATGATCAGTTTAGGCCTTTTTCCTTCAGCAGCAAATACAGGGAGCTCCGTGCAGATGAAGATACTGATATCTTTTGGAAGAGACCTTAAAAACAGACGGGCTGTCTGTTCAGTGTAAGCATTCAAGATCACTCTGCTTTTTGGAAGAAATTTGGCCAAGATTTGCCTTCCTCTCACTGTTCTGCTGTAATTGGCTGCAACAGGCCACCCAACAAAGGGTGAAGTCCCATTTTAGAGATGGTATTTGTATAAGAGACCCTAATCTTACAAACACTTACCGCTGAACATAGGATTTACTACTGTGAGTGAGTTCATTGTGTATGTACAAAGGAAGGGCAAACCCAGGGAAGTTTGGGGCTCTGCAAGTTTATGGATTATTTTGGAGGTTCACAAACTATGGCATGAGCTTGAGTCTGCTTTTAATTTATTGTTTGATTTTTTTCTCACTTCTTTTTTTAATACTCTCTACCTTTCTTTTCTTTCTTGTGTGTTTTATATTTTATCTGTTCCGGTGGATATTTTTTCTCTCTAGCCTGTCTCTGCCCCTTTTTCCACCAGCTCTCTCAGTGCTGTAAAAAAAACCCACCCCCACGAGGGGAGTAGCTGCCAGCACTGGTGCACTGTCCACACTGCCACTTTACAGCGCTGAAACTTGCGTAGCTCAGGGTGTTTTTTTTTCGCACCCCCGAGTTTCAGCACTGGAAAGTGGCAGTGTAGACAAGACCTAAGTGTCAGGGGTGGAGAGTAGGAGGGTTGTGTGTGTGTTACCAGGTATGTGTACTCATGCAACAGCAAATCACCTCCTGACTTGCATTTTCTTTTTCAAAGAAGAAAACCCAACAAAACTGCATAATTAAAATGAGGATGAAATGACTAGTGACATCCTTTCATATTGTGTTTAAACTGTATTTTTATCCTGTACTCAAAATAGTATGTAGAATGATTCATCTTCGACTTCTGGGTGCTTTGTAACAGGAGAGGCACTTGAAACCATTCCTCACCTTGAAGAACTGGATTTATCCTGGAATAATAACATAGGTGGAAAACTATCCCTCTTGACCAAAAGATTCCAGACAGGCTGCAATATCAAAATCCTAAAGTTTACAGATTGCAATCTAACAGCGAAAGATGGAGAATCTCTAGGTAAGTGTATTTCATGTACCTATGTTGAAATACTGGCTCCTCAGAGCTGCAACTGTTTTGGTTTCAGTTTTGGCATTTTACAAGAATCAATATTAAGCTTAGTATTGATTGAAAGTTATTAAATTTCTGGCTGACCACTATAACAGTATCTGTACTGGTTTCCAAAGAAGCCCTTTTTTCTAACCATATGAGATAGGATGATTTTGTGGTTATAGCATGAGGTTGGGAGGAAGGATATTTGGGTTTGAATCTCAGTATTACCAGTGATTTCCTGTGTGATCTTGGGCAAGTCACTTAGGCCAAAATTTTCCAAGCTGAGAGTCTACAGTTAGACAATTAAATGTGTATTTAAGCACATGAATAAAAATAGCCTGATTTTCAGAGGTCTGGAGACGCTTCAAACAGAGAAAGACTTAAGTGAGAGCTTCAAGTGCTAAGCCCCTCTGAAAATCAGGCCATTTATATTTATGTGACTAAATTTGGGAACCCAAGCCTCAAGCTGTGAAGCTCATTACATGAATAGGGCCAAATGTATAATTGGCCCAAGTCTATCTGTGCCATGGTTTTAACCATCCCAAAATGGGGTAAAAATACCTGTTTCACCAAGAAGTGTGCTAGTATGGACAAGGGTACTAGAAATATGTTATTTATTCACTTGTAGGGCCTGACCCAAAGCCATGGAAGTCAGTGGAAAGATGCCATAGTTTGGCATTTATGATCTTTGCAGTGTTCAAGATTTCCTGAACCTTTTGGGGTTTTTGGTGGAGGATTCATGGGGTTTGCAAAACTAGTTGAGTTTATGACACTTATTTTTTCCCTCTACACCCACCCCAACTTAATACTGTGTTCTTTTGAAGTGATTCTGTATTTTGAAAAAGTTTTTCTGTCTAAAGGGAAACTTTTGTGCTATGAACTAAAGATAAAGGATTAAACCTTCTTCCCACTCCCCAAAGCTAGAATAGCTCCAGTGGGTGGTCTGTATTCAATATATATAGTTCATCCTTTTGCATTAGAATGTTCTCTCTTCCCCTCACTGTTCCTTGTTGCACAGTTCTTTGTATTTTTTCCATTTTCTCACCCTACTGTTTCAGTGATTTTATTTCTCTGGTCCCTCCTGATTCCTTTGTTCACCGCATTTCTTAAGCAGACCATGAACCCAATTAATCTAAATCAAACTTTTGAGCCCATGTTGTTAGAATGTGTTTGAATGTAGACAAAACAAGTTGGCTCATTCCTGTTTATAGTGGTGTTTTCCGCAATATCCTTCCAGTAAATCTGGTAACTAACCAATTCTGTTTTCCTTTTATTTCAGCTCGGGTTCTAAATGTCATCCATGACCTCGAAGTATTAGATATTTCTATTAACAGAAACATTGGCTGCAGTATGAAGAGTATTGCTCAGGAATTGAAAAATGTGCCAGTTTTGAAAGAATTAAATTTGCACATGTGTGGATTAAAGCAAGATGGCCTCCAGTGTTTAGGTTAGTCTAGATTTAGTGTGGTTTAGATTTGGAATCCCAAATCTAAATCAAAAATCCATCTAAGGAAATGTCTAGACTACAGGCACTGAAATAGGTATTTTGTGTGATAGAAATCACAGGAATCATAACAATATCAAAAATATTGATAGACAATTATTCTCTTCTGTTTGGGGACCAAGTTGTTTAGTAAAGGAAACAGAGACTTTCAGCTCTAGTTTCTTGGTTCAAAGTCATCTTAAGGGGCTAGTAACACCGGTATGTCTACATTGCAATGTAAGCCCAGGGTTAGTGGGGGTTGAGTCAGCTGACCCATGTTAGGGAACCCTAGGCTTGAGCATCTACGCTGTATTTTAACCCTAGGTTAAGACTTTTGTGACCCATGCTCAAAGCTAGGGCTCTGGCATCCACACTGCAGTGTGCAGACCCAAGCCAAAATAATCATATCCCAGAGTCCCTAGAGCTTCGCCCTCCCTACCTCCTGAAATGTGGCTGCTCTAGCCCTAGGAATGTAGTGCACTGTGGGGAAGCTTTACTGCCTGGCCTGCACCTTACCAGGAAATAGCTCGCTTTGCAAAAGGTTTGACCAGTTCGCTTTCCTTTGCAAACCCAGGAGGCTCTCTGATAGTATGCTTGCAAATTGGTGATCAGAACAGAATGAGTTAACACTGACCTGAGCTGCTGCCATTTGCTGGAGAGGCGGGATGAGGGGAGGTTGAGGGTCTTCCATTTTCAATAGAGTGGATTGCAAATTGTTGAGATAGAGAGGACAAAGTAAGTTGTCCATGGAATTGTGGGTTACTTCTGGATGACTCCCAGGACCTGAGTCAAGTAGGGCTGTGACTACACTGTAAAGCAATAGGGCTCGGATCCTGGGCCTCAGCTTGACTTGAGCTTGGACTTTGCAGCCCTGCAGGGTTCTGGGTCCATGGGCCAAGCCCTGGGTTAGCACAACTGTAGTATAATGTAGATGCCCAGGCCCAAGCATGAGCTTACATTGCAGTATAGACATAACCTAAAAGTCATCACCTGAAGTCTGTCCAGATTATCTTTGTCTAGTTCCTAGTGGGCTAATTATTCACCACATAAAACTCAGTATCACAGTTGGTGCTATTTGGCACCCTTGACGGTATTCTCAGTAAATAGACTAGTATTAATGAGTATGAAGGGTGAGCTGCTCTCTCACTTTTGGGTGGTTCTTTTAGAGTAAGGTTGAGTGACATTAGTGGGAAGAGCTTTGCAATGTTGACTTGCTTCTGTTGAAATTACACAGAAAACTTTATTCTCCAGAGCTGTCATTCCAACACCTTTCGCAAATATTAACACTAGAGTAAACATACGTTAAGTCCACAGTCTGCCTTATGTGTTAGAATATTCAGTGACCATGAATTCTGCCTTTTTCATTTTAGACAGGGCTTTCCAGTACTTACCAGAGCTAAACAAATTAGACCTATCGTGCAATAAAGAAATTGGTGGAGGGTTCAAGGACTCAGCAGCTCATTTGGCCAGTTTTAAAGACCTAGAAGTCCTGGATCTCCACCAGTGCTGTGTAACAGAAGAGGACATGATGGTTCTCAGTAAGAACATTGTTAGAAAATTATTAAGAATAAAAATGTTTTTAACTTTGAAAACTTCTCACAGGCAGAAAATGGACCCCACCTCCATCAGATCGTAATAGTCAGGACTAGTTTATCCACGCAGATTTGGCAGCCCAGTGATTGTGGAGAACAACTACCTTTTTGGTTAAGGTACAGGACTGGGAGTCATGATCATGGGTTAGTCACATGGGGGCTGATCCTGAGTGGTGCTAAGAACTTGCAATTTCCCTTATTCAGCACCTTAGGACTTGCCTACACTTAAACACTACAGCGGCATCACTGCAGCTGAGGCATTGTAGCACATCAGAGTAGACATTACCTATGCCGACAGGAGGGATTCTCCCATTGGCACAGGTAATCCACCCCCCACAAGAGGTTAATGGAAGAAGTCTTCTGTTGACCTAGCGCTGTCTACATGGGGACCTAGGTCAGCTTCACTACACCTCTCAGGGGTGTGGATTTTTCATACAGTTAAACCAATTTAATTTTCTGGTGTAGACTAGGCCTTAGGCTCATGTGTAAAATGGAGCTAGTAACAGTTACTTGCCTCACAGAGATTTTGTGAAGGTTAATTCATTAATGTTTGTAAACTACTTTGAGACCCTTGAATGGAGAGAAAATACTGTTAGAATATTATTTTTGTTAGGCCACAACACTAAAGGGGCATTTCTGAATGCAAGCGACATAGGGCCATTTGGACAAATGTCCACATCATAGACATTAGCACCAGGACCGGCTCCAGCTTTTTTGCTGCCCCAAGTGGCGAAGTGGGGGGAAAAAAAAAGATAAAGCCATAGTTGGTGGCATTTCGGCGGCAGCTCTACCGCGCCGCTTCATTCTTCGGCAGCAACTCAGTGACAGATCCTTCACTCCACCGAAGACCCGGACATGCTGCCCCTTTCCATTAGCTGCCCCAAGCACCTGCTTCCTGTACTGATGCCTGGAGCCTGTCCTGACTAGCACCAACCAGGCAATCTTGTTTTGTTAATTGATCACACTGGAGAAACCAAGGGCCAGATCCTCAGCTGGTGTAAATTGGCATGTCTCCAAGAGATGAATGCACATGAAAATTGAACTCCCCTGTGGCACATAGTGGTAACTACATATCAAGGCAGAAATACAATGGCAGGGTGGTATTAGGAAAGCTTGTACTGCTGTTCTTTGAAGAAACTGAAGACTTCATTTTCCAGGGCTCGTTGTACAAACCCCTCTCAAGAGCACTATTTTCACTTCATGTTACAGGAAATATAGAGTTCACCTCTCACCAAGGAGATGGTTTGGTTTCTTTGTTTTCGGTTACCATTGTATTTTGACATGGATTTTAACCTTTAGAGTAAAAAAATCTCATGACTTGAAGTGTACAGTCTTGGTCCTCCTGATGGGGAAGATAATGTGAAAAGCTACTGATGAAGTAATACTAGTAAGGAGAAGAGTTAATTTAATCATTTAAGTAATAATTCTAGTGATTTATTTTTCATTTGATGCACATGTAATAGGACTTTGATACCTATCTACTGGTATATATTACATGAACATATTCTACCTGAGGTTAGCAAAGGCTGTGAGATTTGGACATAGATTCCCCCATTAATTTTAATAGGAGTTGTGTGTTTAAACCCCCTAGATGGCTTTGAAAATCTCAGCTACTCTATCTATTGGAGGCCAGACTCTGACACCCTTACTTAATGCAAAATAGTACCTACTCCTTGAGTAGTCATACTGAAAACAATGGGACTATTTATGGACTAAAGTATTACTCAGAGTGAGCAAGGGTGTCAGAATCTGGCAATATGTCTTGGGTTGAGTTATAAATAAAAGAAGTTGTAGCAAATAAAACTACAGCTATATAGTAATTTAGGATCACAATGACTAATAAATATTGTGTATTTTTAAAGCACAGGTGATACCTTTACTCTCGAGTCTTCAGGAGCTGAATTTATCATCCAATAAAAATATTGGAGTGTCTACCAACTACCTTTTTAGCAGGCTTAGATTTTTACCAAAGCTGAAATCTGTGATCGTCAGCAGTTGCTCTTTAGGGGAAGATTCTTTTGCATCACTAGGTAGGAATGATTTTTAAACTATTATATATTCTCTGTATGAAGCAAGATGCGATAGTGCAGTAGTTTTGCATTGTCCTTTGATGGGACTCAGCAGATCTGTGGTTGAATTCTGGCTTTGGTCATGAGTAAAAATTTATCTTTCGGTCTTACCCTCGGCTCTGTCTGCCCACATCGCAAAACCAGCACATAATTTGGTCTGTCTGCAAAGGGAAATCTGAAAGTGGAATACCAGGAGTACTATAGGTCAGGACTTAGGTGCATTGTAACAGCTTCTGACCACATTATGCCCGATTTTAATGTAGTCCTATTAATCCTTCATCTTCCAAAGAACTATAATGTATTTACTAAGTTTAGAAAAGAAAGCTAGAGTATACGATCTCATACTTCGCTGGAATTGTAATCATTAGTGGGCAGACCTTGTAATAATTATCCATTTAATACTGATGTCTTAATATTTACTACTCCTGAGTGCAAAGGGATCTTGACACATGCCCATAATAGAGACCTATAGTCGTGAGCATATACCTTTGTTTGAGTAAAGTTTTTTCATCTCTAGTTACCAACAGAAACTTTCTGGCCTCCAAGTAAGCAGCAAGTGTGCAAATCAAGAGCTTATAAAAGGGGTTATAGTAAAATATTGCATACAGAAAAAAGAACCTGTTGTTTATTACTGCTTGCTCTACTGAAGTCAATAGAAAAATTTCCACTGACTTCAGAGGAAGCAGGATCAAGCCAGCACTGGTTTGAGGTCTTTGCAGGCACTGTGCTAAAGAAGCATAAAATATTATTATTGAATAGTGATTTCTTGATATCTTGAAGTCAGCATTGTCAGAAAATGTAATGAATCTTGCCTTTAATTCATGGGTTTGCATCAAGAACTGCTCCCTTTAATTTGTCATAAAATGCTCAAAATTGCTCTTTTCACATTAAATTGACTTCAGTGGGGCTGGATCAGGCCAATATTGCTAATGTAAAACAAAACACCCATCTGGGTGTTTCACCCAGGCCAGTAAGGGGTTCAGTTAACACCTGCCTTGCAGCTCTGGGTGCCTAAATGCTCTGCTGCTGTGCGGCCCACAGACAGAAATGACCTGTGCTTGCCGATAGCGAGTGTAGGGTGGGGCAGAGTGAGGGCAGCCGACTTCAGCAGTGTTCCTGAGCATGCTCAGTCCGTGTGAGCATGCTCAATACAAGCCAAGCAGTGAATCTGTGAGGGGACACATGACCCCCATATGCCCACAGATTTGACACCAACAGCCTGCATTCAAGCTTGCTGATCACACCTTGGCTTTCACTTCCCTATTACTCTGCCAGGGGGTTTCAACAACCCTTCCAGCCCCAAGTTCTCCCCCCAAAAATGTCTCTGCAGTAGGGTTGCCAACCCTCCAGTATTGACCTAGAGTCTCCAGGAATGAAAGATTAATCTTTAATTAAAGATCACGTGGTGTGATGAGACCTCCGGGAATATGTCCAACCAAAATTGGCAACCCTACTCTGCAATACACAGCCGCATGCATCGTAGTACTCACAAAACCTTTTCAGGTTTGCTGCTCCTATCAAGAGACAAAACAGAGCAGCCTGTTAGTTTAACTGGGGTTAACATATCCTTCCCTTCAATCACAGTGCCACGCTGGTTAATAGTAAAACCAAAACAAATTTATTAACAAAAAGACATAGATTTAAGTGATATCAATCAAGTAGAAGGAATAAGGATAGAAATGGTTACAAACAAACAAAAGTTAAAATACTCTACTTAGCCTGAAACACAACTTGACAAACTAGTCATTTGTTCATAGTTTTCTCACCATAGACATTCTTCCAGTATGGCTAGTCCTTCGCCAGGATCCAAATACAAAGTTCACAGCACTTAGTTTCTTTGTCTGCTCATATAAAGGATAATTTAGGGATTCTCTCCTACTGTCTTTATAGCCCAGTAAAACTCTGAAATGTATTCTTCTGAAGTGTATCCCCAAATAAAGTTCCTTTCCCTTGGGGATGTAGACACCAGGCTGTCTGGTGTAAATGCCAAACTGGCTTCTCCCCCACTGGTGATTTTTACAGTGCAAATGATCTTCCTGCAACCTGCGATACAAATGAATAGGCCACTGGCTTGAGGGGTCAGCCCCTTTTTTTGTCAGAAAAAACCTGTTTATCAACTACCCTGACACGCTTGGTTTAAATACATTTTAGTGACATATTTCCACCACAGCTGGATACACTGAGCTGGTCAGGCCAGCTGATACTCATCACTGCTACATATCAGGGAGCTCCAAGCCATCTGACATATCTCACACCATCCCGACCCCCTTTAAAAAAGACAACTCAAGGACGTGTCTGTTAAATACCCATTCTATATGTGAAAAATCAAATGTTGAACTCTTTAGGGAGTATGTGAGATTTTATTTTGTCTAACTTTTACTAAGATCCAATAAACCTACGTTCTAAGCACAAGTAAGTAGGCAACATACTTAAAACCTATTTACAGGTGACTACATGGTGAAATGTCTGCTAAGGCCACGATGATTTCTGTTAGTAAGCAGAAGTTGCTGGTGCTAATCTTTTCAGCTGAGACTGCCCTTCACCTCCCTGAACTGGAGATATTAGACCTTTCTTGGAATAAATGCGTTGGTGGGAACCTAAAGCTGCTTTTGGAAGCACTAAAGCTGGCAACGGAGATTCGAATGTTGAGACTGAGCAGCTGTAACTTGGTGGCTGAGGATCTGACTCTTTTAGGTATGTATAATGTGATGTTTACTAGCAGGCAAGCAGCCGCTGCATTTAGACCACAATTCAGAGACTTGTTCCATGGGTAGAGCAGATTTATGCATAAATCAGATGACAGGAGGCAGAATGCGGCAGTATCTTTCCACCACGGAATTTTCATCTTGTTGATGAGGAATATTTACTCAGTACTTCACACAGCGAGGGGGCAAAAACTGAAGAGTGTAGACAATATTGGAAAAATATGCAGGGACCCATTTAAGCTGAGCTATTTGTATTACTTCACAAATACAACACTTAGAAAATTATAAATGTACAATGCAAACACTAGATTTAAAGCCACTTCTGAGAAGTTTTATATTGTACTTTTCTGGGCTCACTAACTCCAGCTAAATTATATTTTAACAGCATTACATGTAACTTGATTTTAGGGTTTTTTTTGTGAAAGCCCCAACTCTTGGATCATGTTATTAGAAGAGAATATCAGATTTTTTTAAAAGTAAATTTCTACCCCTCTTAGTTGCTGAGAAGTGCTGGAAAATGGAACCCTGAAGTTTCAAACACCAGAAATCAAATTTAAAATTCTCATATTTTTTTTTAATCTCATGATTTTTAAGTCAGTCTGTTGATTTTTGGGAGCCTGACACATGACTTTTGAATGCTTGGAGTTGGCAGAACAGTAATAGCTGCTTTAAAACTTTTGGTCCCTGTAGACCACACAATGGTAAAAAATGCTTGAGGCCTGTTGACTCTACAGCCTTCACCATTGCTACCACTGTCCAAATGGCACCAGTGGTAAATTACAGGTCCTAATTTTCTTAGGGTAGACCCCTGGCCCCTGCTCCCATTAACTTTCCAGCATTAGGCATGGCTCTTTCAACATTTTTCTCTCTCCAAATCTCACTGTAAAATCTTCCTGCCAGTTTCATCCTATGCTTGACATTAAACTCCATCTGACTGATCCTTCATGAGGTTGCCATACACTTTTAACCTAACACCTTTGTAATCCCTTTAGTTCTCTTCGAATTGCATGTTGTAAACTACACAATGTCTTTTGCGATAAAATAGGCTTTGTGAGACCAAGAGCAAGTATCTCTGATTAGTTTGAGCAACATGTTTCATATCACTTAGTAACCAATCATTCCCATGTTTTATTCCTAAAGGACCTTAAATAACATGGTAGTTAAAGAGCACTATTCTTAGTCCTATGCTTTTTTAAACAATATTTGTAATGTGTATTCCAATATCCATTTCTTTCAGCATTAGAGGTCCAAGCTGGTCATCTAGCCAAATTACAGAAGCTAGACCTGAGTTATAATGACAGTGTTTCTGATGAAGGATGGGCCACTTTCTTTCAAGGCTTATCTGCACTCAAAGAACTTTCAGAGTTGGATGTCAGTCTTCGGCCATCATCTTGCCGTGACTGTGGAATGTGGTTCAGCAAGTTGTTAACAGATTTGTCAAAGCTGCCTGCATTCACCGAGATGGGGATGCAAAGGTGGGCCCTTCCGGAATCACAGCAGAGACAACTGGAAAGCTTTAATCAGGATGCCAAAAGGAACGTTCACTTTGACTATTGATGCAGGGTCTGGGTTTCTGAAAAGACCTTTCCAAGTAGCACATGCATTATGTATTGTGTGATTCTGACTCAGAAAATAGCCTATTTTTTACCAGTAAATCTGTTTTCATCATGTCTCTTGAAATAGTCCCCAACTACACAACGTTATTTGATGTGTGAAATACACAGATAACTCCATTTGATCACATAAACTCCAAATGTCTGAGTATGTAAGGAAGGTCTATCTTTCTTATATACATATCTAACTGTTTTTAATAAGCTGCCTTTTAAATGTGAGCCTCTTCTGCCTCATTTGTGGTAATGCCCTTAAGCATATTTGCTGATAGAAAGGTTAGAGCACGTTGGAACACTTATTCAAAATTCAGGACTGCACACAATTCTGACCCCTGTATGCTATGCCAATTACATATTGGTGGTTTTAAAAGGACCACAGCAGATTGAAGGACAATTCCCATGGCAATGCTGGGCTGCAGAGCAAGCCATAGGCATTCTGGGTACGACTGCAACAAATCACAGGATCCCTTGGAGCTCTTCTTGCTTATGTGAGGGTTTGCCCCTGCAACAATCTTTATTGCCCTCTACCTAGACTACTCTGTGTTGCCTCTCTCAGTAGGTACAGCCATGGAGTCTAGCCATTAGCATTAAGGGTCTGATCCATTGCTCCTTGAAAGCAATGGGAGTCTGTGATGCAGTGTGCTCCTCACACCAGCCCTGAGAGAGTTGAATTAGGACAGGTGGGCCCAATCCATCAATTACGTTCCAAATGGGGGAGGTTTAGGTTGCTTGGAGAGCACTAATTAGGAAGAAGCTCAACTGTGAGGGAAGAAGCAGGGCCTCTATAAAGCCAGGAAGCTAGCAACAGAGATGAGTTTGCAGATCTTCTCCCTCTCCCCAGGGAGAAGCAGCATGGTAGGAAGGGGTCTAGGGATGAGAACAATAAGGTGGATGTAAACACAGATCTTAATGGCTTGTTACAGGATCCTGAATTGGAACCTAGAGTAGTGTGTGGGCCTGGGTTTCCCTACCATCTACTGCAGAGTGGTACTGCTAGGAGCAGTGAATGGGAAAACTGCCTGAGTTACTGTGGGACAAGACAGCAGGTTTGAGGCCTGCCTGATGCTGCTGGTGGAAGGGGAAACCACAGTGTGATCTGGCTGGAGGGCTGAGTCACAAAGTAGCTGTATTGGAAGTCTGTAGAGTGGAAGGAGAGTGGCATGTGGGAAGAGAAGAAAGGGATTGCCAAACCAGCTGGAGCTAACTGCAAGCAGAAAGTGCCATCCAGTGGTGAGTAGAGCACCCCCTGTGATAGAGTCCTCCTAGTGACTCCTCTGAGCAGGGGTGCTAGAATGGGGACCATCGCTGGAGGGTGAGTGATGGGTGGAGAGGGATGGGGCTTCTGGGGAAGGGTGGTGGTGAGGGGTTTTGGGGAAGGATGCTAGTGGGCCCCCACTTTTAGGGAGCTTCTGCTGCTCCTGCCTCTGGATCCTGGCTCAGGCCCATAGGGCATGTGTTACATGTTTGATATGCAGCACAAGCCTCCCATCACATTCTCACAATGTCCCTGTGAAGTAGGTACTGTTAGTATTATTATTCTTTCTGCTTTGCAGATGAAGAAAATCAGCACAAAAAATTGAGTGCTTTACTCTAGACCATACAGCAAGACAGGGAAGAATAATCAGGAAGAGAGTTTAGGATTTCCTGGTCCTCAGTCTTGAGCTCAGCCCATTTGACCCATTAAACTAAGGAGCTGACTAGAATGTTCAGTAACCCTTCTGCTGTTCTGTTTGACAGGGCCAGATTCACCCACCCTTGCTCATGTTAATTGCTGCCTTTAAAAGGGCCAGATCCTGCAACATGTGCTCACGTTGAGTAGCGTCTTAATCCACGAGATGCCCCATTGACTTCAATGGGATTATTTGTAAAGTAAGGTACATTTGCTAAGTGGTAGTATCAGAAGCTGCCCCTTAAGTGAGGAGTCCTATTGAAATCATGAGACAGATTGAGTAATAAAGTACTGCTCAATTAGTCCTGAGCCTTCAAGCAGAAAGCTTTTCCCAGTGGCAAAGACACATTAGGCTCATTCTCAGCCTAAGTCACTTTACTCAGGAAGGAGCCTCTGCCGGAAACCCCTTCTGTGTAGGAGTTTAGTATTTTGAAGATTCTTTTGGCAGCTTTCAGCACCGGCTATACTGCAGGCATTAATTTCTGTAGTAGAAAATCCTCTCTTCTGGCTGGTCAGTATGTGTAACCGCCAAATAGACTGCTGCTTTGTTTACCTTTCCCATACTGAATTACTACATTGTTTACTCTATGATTTCATTTGGGCATCTCTGAACTTCCTTTTTCTAGTAACAGCTTGATTGTAAAAATGCACTTTACTATCTGTAGGAGGCAAAACAGAGATCAAATTGTATGTTTGGTCAGACGTGGCATAAAAAAGTTGTTTTCAGAAAAGAAATTCTATAAAGGTGAGCATTGAACTCTGATAATGCAAACATTAAAAAGAAGCAAAGAGCATCAGTTTCGTTCTACTCAGGACTAATGCTTACTACTTGAAGCCTGTGCTGTCAATGTGTCCATTTCTAGCAATAAATATCATGCCAGGAGAATCTTACATCTAATATGGAGGCACTGAAAACATTTTAACATTAGTTTTAACACACACTTTATGTGACATCCAAACTGAGATAACATTACAATGATCTACCAAAAGACCTCCCTCCTTTGCTACACCCCATAGCAAGTAGTCAAGACCTTATGAATATCTTTTTCTGGTATCGCCAAACTCACAATTTCTTAAGATTGTCCTCAATGTGGAGACACTTGCCAATATGCAGGTTGTCTCTTCCCTTGATTACAGTAACCTCCTGTCTCTATTCACATCTGCCAAATGTCCTATATTTCCTTCAAATCCTTCCCTTTTCCAGCAACACCTCTTCAATCAGTCCTGTACACTTCCTAACTTGAATTATTGTCTTGTCATGTTTTGTTTTATTTAGTCTGCAAGGTTTTCAAGGGTAAGAAACATGCCTTATTTATTTGTTCTTCTGGTTTAAAAAAATAAATCTTACCCCCAAACCCCTTTGTATAAACTCTAGGGGCCTTAACAGCAATTATGTCTCCCAATCCATTAAAATATCATCTAGTAACGCAATACAATGGAAGTATTTGCATGCCAACTCAAACAGCAGCAAAACTCTATCCCATTCCACCCAAAGTGCTCCTGCTTTCATCAGAAGACCTATTAAATAGATGGCTTTTGCAGGGAGTCTTGAAGGTCAACAATCTATTGACCAAATCCTTAGTTGTGGAACTGTAGGGAACCGCAGAAGACTGTGTTACAGCCTAGCTAGGGTATTTCCACTTTCTCGGCAGTCGGTCACTGTAGGACACGGCACGCCAGTTATAACCTGCTCTTAACTGGTTAGGACCAGTTTGCATGGCCCTTAGCCAAAGGGCGAACACCGCCTGTGGGAAGTCCCTTGCCCCTGGCCAAGAGGCAGACACAGCCTGTGAAAAGTCCCTATTTGCTTATGTATAAATTGTGTTTGTGTCTTGTGTATATATAGCTGCATGATTCTGATCTCGCCTTTGGACTCAGGGAGTATTGCATATCTAGAGTTTTCCCAGACAGGGTTCTTTTTTTTTTTTTTGATCCTCAGCCTGGGCAGATTTTTCAAATAAGAGGCAACATCCAGGATTTTTGCGGTGCAGCTGTTACAACTCAGAAAGCACTGTCTCTGTGCACCAATTGGTCCCTTCCTTGCAGCCACAGCTGCTGGATCCTACCTGCCCAAGCCCTGGCTTCCAGCTCTGGCTCAGGGGAGAGGTCCACAGGGAGGTACTGCCTCCTGGGCCTGTGCCGGCTGCTCTGTCACCATGACAGGGAGTGATACTGCCCCTCACCTTGAGAATGAAGCTCCAGGTATCCTGTCCAGCACCCCCAGTACACACACGCCTCCAACTCCCCCCATAGCAGTGTTCTATTTTTGGGAACCTGAAATATGGTGACCCTATCATACCCCTCTGATGTGTGAGCCAATGGGGAAGGGCCAGCGCCCTACCTTCTCCCCACCTCTAGTACATGCTGGGAGGGAACGGGACTGCAATTTTTGCCTCCCCCTCACACAGACCACCCACTCATGCTCTGCGAAGCAGCATATGGACTAGTCACAGCCTGCCTCTTAATTTGGATTCAGGT